>NC_067415.1:44220971-44505971 GCF_009764475.1 Pristis pectinata
TAACTCTCTCCACGCTGATCCCACAATATAGACTGGTGGATGTTCGCCCTCCTTCCCCTTCCTGAAGTCAACAATCAGCTCTTTCGTTAGTTGCCGTCGGCAAACAGTAGTGTCATCGGCAAATTTGAAGATGGCATTAGAGCTGTGTTTAGCCACATGGTCATGTGTGAATAGAGAGTAGAGCAGGGGGCTAAGCACGCAGCCTTGAGGTGCACAAAATACAGGTGTGCAAGAACAGTAGTGGGGTGGATGTGGGAGATGATTGGGAACTGAGCAGGCAAGCTTTACATCTGGCTGCTGCTCTTGGTGTTCGGCATGGACCAGTTGGGCCAAAGGGCCGGTTTCCGTGCTGTATAACTCTAAAAGTTCACGTCCATAGATCCCTCAAGGTTGCCGCGCAGGTCGACAGGGTGAAAATGGCTAACACAAGGGGGCATAATTTTAAGGTGATTGGAGGAAGATATAAGGGGGATGTCAGATTTAAGTTTTTCACACAGAGAGTGGTGGGTGTGTGGAACACACTGCCGGCAGAGGTTGTGGGGGCAGATACATTAGGGACATTTAAGGGACTCTTAGATAGACACATGAATGATAGAAAAATGGAGGGCTATGTGGGAGGGAAGGGTTAGATAGATCTTGGAGCAGGATAAAATGTCAGCACAACATCGTGGGCCGAAGGGCCTGTACTGTGCTGTAATGTTCTATGTTCTATGATATTTAGTTAGTTAGATTTATGCACTATGTGTAGTAAGGACAAGTCTTGATTATCTTAGACCATAAGACAAAGAAGCAGAAGTCGGCCATTCAGCCCATCAAGTCTGCTCCGACATTCTACCATGAGCTGATCCATTCTCCCATTTAGCCCCACTCCTCTGCCTTCTCACCATAAACTTTGATGCCCTGGCTACTCAGATACCTATCAATCTCTGCCTTAAGTACACCCAATGATTTTGCCTCCACTGCCGCCCATGGCAACAAATTCCACAGATTCACCACTCTCTGGCTAAAGAAATTTCTCCACATCTCTGTTCTGAATGGGCACCCTTCAATCCTGAAGTCGTGCCCTCTTGTACTAGACTCCCCTACCATGGGAAACAACTTTGCCACATCTACTCTGTCCAGGCCTTTTAACATTCAAAATGTTTCCATGAGGTCCCCCCTCATTCTTCTGAATTCCAAGGAGTACAGCCCAAGAGCCGTCAAACGTTCCTCATATGTTAACCTTCTCATTCCTGGAATCATTTTAGTGAATCTTCTCTGAATCCTCTCCAACGTCAGCACATCCTTTCTTAAATAAGGAGCCCAAAACTGCACACAGTACTCCAAGTGAGGTCTTACCAATGCCTTATAGAGCCTCAACATCACATCCCTGCTCTTATATTCTATTCCTCTAGAAATGAATGCCAACATTGCATTTGCCTTCTTCACCACTGACTCAACCTGGAGGTTAACTTTCAGAGTATCCTGCACGAGGACGCCCAAGTCTCTTTGCATCTCTTAATTTTGTATTTTCTCCCCATTTAAATAATAGTCTGCCCGTTTATTTCTTCTACCAAAGTGCATGACCATACACTTTCCAACATTGTATTTCATTTGCCACTTCTTTGCCCATTCTCCGAGTCTATCCAAGTCTCTCTGCAGACTCTCCATTTCCTCAACACTCCCCGCCCCTCCACCTATCTTTGTATCATTGGCAAACTTAGCCACAAAGCCACTTATTTCCATAATCCAAATCGTTGATATACAACGTAAAAAGCGGTCCCAACACGGACCCCTGCAGAACACCACAGGTAACCAGCAGCCAACCAAAATGGAATTTCTTTATTCCCACTCTGTTTCCTGCCAATCAGCCAATGCTCTATCCGTGCTTGTAACTTTCCTGTAATTCCATAGGCTTTTATCTTGTTTAGCAGCCTCATGTGTGGCACCTTGTCAAAGGCCTGCTAAAAATCCAAATACACAACATCCACTGCATCTCCTTTGTCTAGCCTGCTTGTAATTTCCTCAAAAAATTGCAATAGGTTTGTCAGGCAGGATTTACCTTTAAGGAAACTATGCTGAGTTCGGCCTATCTTGTCATGTGCCTCCAGGTACTCCGTAACCTCATCCTTGACATATCTTCCATATTATTAATGGATATACTTGAACATTTTAATCAGAGATTAGCTAAATCTGGGCAAAGGTCTTCAGTAATGCAGGATGCCATCACAGCCCATATAATTTGTCATGTCCCAAATCTTCAACCACTTTTTAATATCTTGTGGTGAATGAAATTGGTTGGATATCAGCTGGTATAAGTTGTGGATTCAGAATTGGCTTGCCTGTAGAAAGCAGAGGGTTGTAGTGGAGGGAGTGCATTCAGATTGGAGGGCCGTGACTAGCGGTGTCCCACAAGGATCGGTTCTGGGACCTCTGCTTTTCGTGATTTTTATTAATGACTTGGAATGAGGGGGTAGAAGGGTGGGTTGGCAAGTTTGCAGATGACACAAAGGTTGGTGGTGTTGTGGATAGTGTAGAGGATTATCGAAGATTGCAGAGGGACATTGATAGGATGCAAAGCTGGACTGAGAAGTGGCAGATGGAGTTTAATCCAGAGAAGTGTGAGGTGGTACACCTTGGAAGGACAAACTCCAAGGCAGAGTACAAAGTTAATGGCAGGATTCTGGGTAGTGTGGAGGAGCAGAGGGATCTGGGGCTCCATATCCACAGAACCCTGAAAGTTGCCTCACAGGTAGATAGGGTAGTTAAGAAAGCTCATGGGGTGTTAGCTTTCATAAGTCGAGGGATCAAGTTTAAGAGCCGCGAGGTAATGATGCAGCTTTACAAAACTCTGGTTAGACCACACTTAGAGTACTGTATCCAGTTCTGGTCACCCCACTATAGGAAGGATGTGGAGGCATTGAAAAGGGTGCAGAGAAGATTTATCAGGATGCTGCCTGGTTTAGAGAGTATGCATTATGAGGAAAGACTAAGGGAACTAGGACTTTACTCTTTGGAGAGAAGGAGGATGAGAGGAGACGTGATAGAGGTGTACAAAATATTAAGAGGAATAGATAGAGTGGACAGCCAGCGCCTCTTTCCCAGGACACCAATGCTCAATATAAGAGGGCATGGCTTTAAAGTAATTGGTGGGAAGTTCAAGAGAGATATCCGAGGAAGGTTTTTTACCCAGGGAGTAATTGGGGCATGGAATGCGCTGCCTGGGGTGGTGGTGGAGGCAGGCACATTGGTCAATTTCAAGGGATTACTAGATAAGCATATGGAGGAATTCAAAATAGAGGGATGTGTGGGAGGAAGGGGTTAGATAGTCTGAGGCGAGGTTTAAAGGTCGGCACAACATTGTGGGCCGAAGGGCCTGTATTGTGCTGTACTGTTCCATTATAATGGACACCTGGGAGAAAGCCAACAAGGATTGTCCATTGTTCATGTTTTGCTGAGATTGCTTAAACACTTCAACCAGTCTTGTCAGTTCTTCTGCTGGCCTGTACCTCATTAAGGATAGGAATGTTTATTAAAATTTTATTGTGCAATAACATTTTCATCTGGATGTAGATGACTTCAGATATGCTCCAGAACATTGGACATGGAACTTATTAGCTCTGTAACCTGTCAGTTACTAAATTAAAATTTTGGAATGATTTAATTCCTGAGCATATATGCAGTTTCTACTCAATGAAAACTTTTAATCCAGCTGACCTTACCAGTGTTAACACTGACTGGATGAGTCATTATGGTCATTCTGAATCCTTTACATTGCTATATAATAGTTAATTCACAATTAAAGTATATCCACATAAATCATACATGTTAGTTTTAAATAGAGCAAAAATGGCCAGATAGAAGTAGGGAACTGAACATCTTCAAACAAGGGCAATTTGTGGGGTGGTTTATACTGGCAAAAAGCAATCAAATACGTTATGTGAGGAAGTTGTTGAACACATTAATTATCTATTTGGATAAAGATCACTGCTCATTTGTAGAGGATGGATGGAACTTAAAAAGGGCTTGAAATTTATTTTTATGGAATCATCTCATCACAATATCTGTGCAAGGTATCAATGTAATAAAATTGATGAAAGGTTCTTCTATTCTCTTATTCCTTAATAATTTTGCCAAATACCTAGCATTTAATGAGCACAGTGCTTCCTTGAAATACCATCTGTACAAAACATTCCATGATTCTATCCTTTCATATCACAATAAAATTCTGCCATGAATGTACATCAGGCACCAGTGTTAATAACTTCCACAAGTGAGCCTTTGTTTTCCTTTCATTGTAGTCTACACTCTATTCAATTTGAACTTTGGAAGGGTTGGCACACAAAGTATTGGCAGCAATGCCAAGGCAATGACGTTCCATTACATCACTACAGTTTGGAAATATGTGACCTATACAAAGAGTCACACGCTTTTGAAATAATTTAGTCCACTGTGCATATGATGAAGTCATTAAATTAATCCCAAAGTCAACAACCTTGAAAAAAAATAAAACAGTTACACTGTAATGAGTCTGGAGTGAGGAGGTCTGCAGAGTTGTTACTTTTTCTTGCAGAACCACCCATTGTAATTGTCCTATTCATACTTTGTTTATAATGAAAGAATTGTATCAAGAACAGTTTCCCAAATGTGGCCTTCTAACCTAGAGGGAGACTCACCCACCAAGGGGCACTTACTGGGAAGCTTCTTTGCATGCCAGCCGAGGTTTTCCATTATGTTGTCTTGCAATGCACAGTGACCAAGGTAATAACGTAGACTGTAGAGAAGAGAAATACAGAGAATGAAGAGAAGAGAAAGTTGTAGGAATATATGATTGGGTCCAAAGAGAGGAAAACTAGTGAATTCCAAATCTTGCTTGTCAAGTGAGCACTTATGCTGAATTAGAGGAAATCTTTCAAGGACAGCTGTCCTTTAAGGAGTCTCTTCAAAACAACACTCTGAATGACTGGCAGTTCTGAGTTTTAAAATTTTTTTCACAGATTGTCAATATACCTAGGAAAAATTAAATAATGTGAGAAATGTCATCAAATATTACAAAACTGGGAAAGCAAAACCATTGCAAGTTTGACTGTTGCTTTCTCCAGCTGGTATTTTCTCAGTACCAGAAGCATTGAGATCTCATGTCCTGGAATATCTGAATAACTCCACTTAATGTTCTTCATTTTCATTCCGAACCAGATATTTATTCAGCTCTTTAGTGAAGTAGTTAATCAACAAAGTGTTCAGTACTTTTGCCTAAATCTGTTCAGGAAAGACTCATCAATTCTTTATTCTATAAAGATCATAAAAAAAGAATTTTAAAGATGGTCTGTATAACTTCCCAGTTTAAAATGAAACTTATCTATAATTTTATCACTGGTCTCACTTAAAGCTCATTAAATTTGTAGTTGCATTCTCCAGTTCTAAACTGACAGTTCAAATTGAAGACCTGCCAGCACTATGTATGGCAGTTACCACTTCAACGGTGTTGACCCCATATGCACCATCTTCTTCAATAAAGTAAGGTTCAGAATTTATTATTTTCTGACTACTCTTCAGTAAGTGCTCATTGAAAGAATTCCCCAAAATGCAGATACGTCTCCGACATGGCCTATCTAATGATCTTTAGAAAGTAGATTCAGGCCACCATCTCTCCCCTGACTTTTGCACCAGCCCATTGAAACACTGAAATCAGATAAGCTGCACTTGCACCACTGCTGGACTAGTACTATACAGGGCTGTGGCACAAATATTCTGGATTACATCACATCCAACCCCATAGCTTTATGGCAGCCATGCCTGAGGTATTTAGCATGAACCCATTCATTTCAATGGGGTCAGCAATCTTAAGTGAAAAGTTAAGTGGCTTACAGAGTCATGGAGTTTTATAGCACAGAAACAGGCCCTTCAGCCCAAATCATACATACCAACCAAAATGCCTATCTATGCTCGTTCCATTTGCCCTCGTTTCACCCATATCCCTCTAAACCTTTCCTAACCATGAACCTGTCCAAATGTCCTTTAAACATTGTAATTGTACTGACCTCTACCACTTCCTCTGGCAGCTCGTTCCATATACCCACCACCCTCTGTGTGAAAAATGTGCCCCACAGGTCCCCTTTAAATCTTTACCCTCTCACTTTTGCCCTCTAGTTTTAGTCTCCTTTACCAGGGAAAAAGACTGTGGCTATCTATTTATGCCCCTCATGATTTTATAAAGCCCTCAGCCTCCTCCACTCCTGGGAAAACAGTTGCAGCCTATCTAATCTCTCCTTATAACTCAAGCCCTCCAGTCCAAGCAACATACTTGTCAAATTTTTCTCTACCCTCTCACTTAATCACATCTCTCCTATAGCACGGGCTGACCAGAACTGCACACACTGCTCCATGCAGTCTAACCAACATTCTGTACAAGTGTAACATGTCATTCCAACTCCTGTAATCAATGCCACAGCTGATGAAGGCAAGCATGCCATACACTTTCTTCACCACCCTGTCTATCTGAGTTGCCACTTTCAGGGAACTACGTACTTGTACACCTAAGTCTCTCTATTAACAACACTCTACAGGGCCCTATCATTCACTGTGTACGTCATGCCCTGGTTTAACTTCCCACTTGTCTGAGTTAAATTCCTCCGTCCACTTTCCTAGTTGATCAGCATTCTGTTGTAACCTTAGACAATCTATAATCTTATCTAAATTATTAACATACATGACAAACAGCAGAGGACTGAGCACCAATACCCACAGCACACCACTGGTCACAGGCCTCCAATCTGAATAGTAACCCTCCACTATCATCCTCTGCCTTCTACCACCAAGCCAATTTTATATCCAATTGGCTAGTTCACCCTGCATCCCTGCACAACCTTGTCAAAGACTCTGCTAAAATCCAATGCAGACAACATCCTTGTCCTCATCAAACCTTTTGGTCACCTCTTCAAAAATCTCAATCAAATTCATGAGACATGATTTCCCACACACAAAGCTATGCTGTCTATCCCTAATCAGTCCTTACCTTTCCAAATGCAAATAAACACTGACTCTCAGAATCCCCTCAAGCAACTTTCCCACCACTGATGTAAGGCTCACTGGCTTGTAGTTCACTGGTCTGTGGTTCACTGGCTTGTCCTTGCAGCCCTTAAATAAAGGCACAATATTAGCCATCCTCCTGTCTTCTAGTACATCACCCATGGCTAATGAAGTTTCAAAAATTTCTGCCAGGGCCCCCGCAATTTCTTTCCTTGCTTCCTATAACGCCTTAGGATACACTTGGTCACCTTTATGCGCTTCAAGACCACCAACATGTCTTTTGTAACGTCAATATGCTTTAGGATAACACTGTTCTCTTCCCTGAACTCACTAACTTCCATGTCCTTCTCCACGGTAAATACAGATGAGAAGTATTCATTTAACACCTCACCATCTCCAGTGGCTCCACACGTAGATGACATATAGATGACCACACTGATCCTGGTAGTTACCTGTTTGCTCTTAATATACTTATAGAAACTCTTAGGATTCTCCTGTACCTTATCTGCCAGGGATATTTCACATCATCTTTTTGCCTGGCTAATTTCCTTAAATGTACTACTACATCACTTATGCTCTTCAGAGGACTCATGATCCCAGCTGCCTATACTTGACATATGCCTCCTTCTTTCTCCTGATCAGGGCCTTAATATCCTTCATCAACCAGGGTTCTCTAATCCTGCCAGCTTTGCCCTTCACTCTAACAGAAACATGCTAGCCCTGAACTCTCCCTCTCACTTTTAAAAACCTCCCACTTGCCAGATGTCCCTTTTGCAAGCTCTTGTCCAAAGCCATTAAAATTAGATTTGTCCCAATTTAGGACATTAACTTGTGGACCAGTCCTATCTTTTTGCATAACTAATTGAAAACTAATAGAATTATCATCACTGGCCCCAAAGTGCTCCCCACTGACACATCAACCAATTATTCAGCCACATTTCTGAAGAGAGGACTTCTTTAATAGGGCTATCTGCATATTGCTTCAGAAAACTTTCCTGGGCAAACTTAACTAATTATGCCCATTCTAGTCCTTTAACACCAATGCAATCCCAGTCAATATTAGGGAAGTTAAAATCACTTACTATTACAATCTAATAATCCCCACATGTATCAGTGATTTCCCTACAGATTTGCTCCTCTCATTCCTGCTGACTACTGGGGGGTGGAGGGGGGGATATAATCCCATCGAAATGATCACCCCTTTCTTATTTCTAAATTCTAACCCTATCGCCTCACTGGACATTCCACCCGGAATATCCTCTCTAAGTACTACCATGGTATTCTCCCTAATCAATATAGTAACATCCCCTCCTCTCATACCTCCACCTCCATTACCCCAGCTTGTGTTTTTTTTAACTTAATCTCAATATTTTAATTAATTTTGAGCACATAATGATGTTATAAATTAATTTATTTTAAAAAATTATTTTGATATTTTTAATTGTTTTTTAAAAATATTTTTGATAATTAATTTAAAATCAGTGTGTTATCAAAAGACAACCAGGACAATCTGGAGTTGGAGCATCTGGATCTGCTACCTATAGCCTGGTTGCCACTTGCTCTGCCTCTTCGAACAACCATGGCAGTAAAGGCTCCATGATTGTTGGACCTGTGAGGTCACAAAAATCAAGTGCAATCACGTACATCAAACTGGAGGAACTTAGCAGGCCAAGTAGCAACTGTGAGGTTTTGGGTCCAAACCCTGGATTCCAGCATCTGCAGTCTCTTGAGCAACCATGTGCATAGTGTAGTGAGTGGGGATGGTTTGTTCACAACATGGGCCCTTAGCTTTCCATAATTTACCTACAGGATACTTTTTGATTTCTTATTTACATTGTAGAGAACATCTGTTCCATTCCTGACTATTTTAGTGAACTTATCTATCAAATGTGCTGTTGAATCAAGTCCTCTCATCTGGACAGAAAATTCCCCTGACAATATTAAAAGAAGAGCAGGGTAGTTTGATTTGGTTTCCTGAGCAATATTTCTCCCTTTATTAACATGGCTGAAAATAGATTAGCGAATGCTTGTTGCCATTTGTAGGATCTGTGCATAAATAGGCATGCACACTGCCTGCATACAATAGTAGTTATATTTCAAAAATTCTTCACAATCTGTGAAACATTTTGGGAGACCCCAAGGTTGTAAGATGCATACAAAAATGCAAGTTCTTCCTTTTGGTCATCAATCAGATTAATTTTTATTTTGTACACTTCTTGACAATGATTGATCTTAGGGAAGGGTATCAAGGAATATGCTGCAGAACTAAGTACATATAAGTGAGATACAGGTCAGTCATGATCAAACAGAAAGACAACAAAGCAGGTTAAAGGAGTTCTGAAAAAGGGTCTTCAACCTGAAACTTTAAATCTGTTTCTCTTTCCACAGATGGCAGCCAAACTGCTATGTGTTTCCAGCATTTTCCATTTTTATGGAAAAGTGTGTTGTGTTTAAGCGTATGTCATGCAGACTTCTTTTTAACCTTCAAATATTTGATACTTTTCAATCATTGCAGGAATGTAAGAGCAGCCTGCCAACACTAGCACAGGTCCAGAAAAGTACAGCAGCCCTTCTCATCATCCTTGGCAACCACAGCACAACTGTATGCTTTTTGGAGTCTGCAGTTAATGATGCTGAACAGGTGGTATACAGTGATTAACCACATGTGGGCTACCATTCTGTCAGAACATCTTCATCAATTTCAAGTTAGTATTCAGGGTGATTAGTCTAACTACAAATTGGGGTGACCTGGAAATACAACTTACAGGTTGTTAAAAGGAAGGTGGAGAACTGAATGCAGAAGAGTCAAAGCAACAGAAGGGAGTATTACAGATTCTGGAAGTGGGTTTACACACGTGCCTGGTATAACAGTTACAAAGTGATTGTGTGGTTCTTTTGGAGCAAACCACCAGGAAATGTCAGACAGATAGCTCTTGTACTCACATATATATGTTTTGAAGTTATTATAATGCTAGTTCACTCCAACAACAAAGGGCTTCTCCATCACAGACTAGTTGGGAAATAAGAGACCGTGGTACCTCTGGCCTGTGACTGGAGCTCACAGCTAAAGTCCTGATTTCCACAACAGTCTCCACCCCAGTCTGGTGTGTGTCTATACCCCAAGGACTAAGCAGCCTTAAATTCCTTCTGTGAAATTTTAAAACTCTACAAGAATGCTAATTTCTTTTCTGATGTGTTTGCATTGGTCCTAATTCATTTCTGATACATTGTCCAATAAACAATTATTTATGTGTTTGCCTTCAGTTCTGCTTTAATTGACATCCACACATGTTCACTCATAACAGGAGAGCTGGACAGTGTTGAGAAAAGATCCAATTTCTCCTCTTAACTCAGAAAGACTACAGATGGTGTATTTTTGTTTCATGTTAAACAACCTAGTTTGTACTTTAATTTGTACTTTTATTTTTAACTGCCTGAAGAATATGCAGTTAAAGACCATCTTGCAAAAAAAAGAAATTGTCCACATCATTAATCTTATCCAAACAATATTATTTACTGTTATAGTTTCAAATCCCCATTAAATCTTACAATAAAATTTTGTGGAAGAAATGGACTAAAATAGATAGATAAGGCTAAAGATGTTGATAAGCTCAAGTATATTGGTTCAGGTCTGTGTGGATTAGAAACTAGCATTAGGTCCAGGTTGTACGTTCTTGGGTTTGGAGCACATTTTATTGTTTGTTCTTCACTTTGGAGGCCTTGCAGTTTGCTGACTGGAAATCACCACTTGTACTGTTGCAAAGGCATGAATTGTCCCCACTAACCTTACATGTAAAGACAAACTTAATGCTTCGGTTCTACATTACCTTTGGTCATGCTCTGTGTGGCACCAGAGCCTTGTACAATATAATAAGAACTTCACATTACAAACAGGAGGAAGAGTAGGCCAACTAGCCCCTCGAGCTGGCTCTGCCATTCAATAAATCAAGGCTGAACCAATCATGGCCTGAACACCACTTTCCTGTTCTCTCCCCATACTCCTTAATTCCCTTGTTTGTCAATGTGGTCAAGTGGGGAAGCCAGAAAAAGCCCTGTCCATAAAATGGCTGAGAAAACTCTTTGAGAGATGGCATGATCACTTCAGCAAGTTTGTGCTCCTCCAGTGTCCAATGGCAGAGCACTGTAACAAATTCACTGGCAAAGATCCATCAGTAAATCTGAGACCCCTGCGTTCACACATACAGACACACAGACTTAAGTCCCAAAATTGTTGGTGTTTACCTGCAGGACTGCAAGCATTTATCAACAAGTTCCAGGCCAAGGTTTATCTGCTGGCAGTTGTACTCACTGCCATAGTAACTACTCCTATGATTGGCCAGAAGAATACAACCATTTCTATCATTTCAATTTTTGATTAAATGGCCAGAAGAGATTGGTTTGTAGTCAGCAAACAGTAATTGAGGTGGATGATTTTTAATGGTTATGCACCACTATGCAGGAAATTAGCCTGAATACAAATTTAAAAGATGCTTGAAGAGCACTACAACCCTTCCCATAAATGGCATTCTTCCTTGTGGTATTTGGTCATAACTATTGTCTTACTTTGCTTGACAATGTACATAACACATAAACATCTTCAGAACTTTCCCTGCACAATTGCAAGAATTCAAATAACTTCTCAATACCCGTTATTATTGATCTTGTCACTCAATTGGTGGCAGTATAGCAAATCATATATCACTGCTTCATAATAGCAAAGTCAAAGGTTAACAAGCAATCATTTCTTAAGTCCTGAAAGGCAATTAACCTTGACTAACGTCAATTTTGAATTCTAGTTTCTGAAGCCACCATTTGGTTGTTAAAAGTATCCTTTTATAAATTAAACAGGATTCTTGTTTCACAATGTTTAATTTTTGTCAAACACTTTAAAATATACTGTATTTTTGTACACCTACTGCTTTGAATTCCTTTCCAACATATTTGCTGTTTCCAAGTGCCTTTTTAATAAATGTATTAATTGCACACCTTCTTCCCAATGACGTAGTAGATGAGCAGTATTTAACTGATATGTTTGAGAATTATAAAAGTATACTTTATTTCCACTTGTCTCAAGCACTGGGTCATGACCAGATCACACATACCAGTAATATTAGTAAGTAAACCAAGGAGCCAAATGATGTCAGCAGATTTGTATTTGAATTTCAGTATATCATGCAATTGGGCTCACATGATGTTGCTATGACATGATATATGATAGCACATTTCTAAGAAATTAGACCAGCTGAAGTAGATGGGTTGGGTTTAACTGGTGTATTTGAGTAAAGGGGAAACATGGAAGTAAAAGTAAAATAAAAGCTTTAAAAGGTGTACACTCTACAGGGCTTTTAAAAGCCATTTGTGGAGATTGCAGTAGTAGAATGAGGGAACAGCAGACAGCTTGGCTCAGCAGGTTAACTGTCAGAACAGCGAGATGTACATCTCATAACAATTTTGTCTAAGTTTTCAAGAATATCTTTAACTGGCAGAAATGGTGAAAAGCGTAGCAGAGAGTTACTTAAAAGATTCAAGTGTACAGAATTTTAAAAAGACGGATCTCAAAAATTTACTGAAGGGGGATCCATAAAGAACATTGACAAGCCAATGAGTTCAGCCAAGGAAACGACAAAAAGATAGCCCTGACAAACCTTATATCGAACTACCTCATTAACCCATGAACACTACCTCATTATTCCTCTTTTGCACTATTTATTTTTGTAACTTATAGTAATTTTTATGTCTTGCTGCCACAAAACACAAATTTCACGACATATGTCAATGATAATAAACCTGATTGGGATTCTGAACTCATTGGGCTATCTGTAATTATTTCATGTCATTAAAATTGAATTTGCTATGATCATTGTGGAAGAAAGTTGTTCAGCCAAATAACTTTAATTGCAGTAACTGGAACATTCTTCTCTTAGTCCTGGCAAAGTCCACTTTTCCAAAACAGGCCATCCCTTTAACGTAATCATTGGAACCATGTTGCCTGTGAATTTATTTTGGCTAGTGGGTATAAAACCTTGAAGGGCACTTCAAATGCTGCTTCACTCTGTTTTCCTCCATTCTTTCCCGCTCATCCTTCTCCTGCAAGATAATGTCACCTACTGGTGTGCTCATCAGAAATCCCCTCTATAGGTCAGTTTGCTCCACAGGCAACAAGAAGCAAATCCAAAGCAGTTTCAGCACAAAGTGAAAAGAACAAACTCAAAAAATTATGCCACTGCTGCAGTCACAAGTCAAAGCCTTCACCCTCAAAACCACCATTTTAAACTAATCCTGTCATTTCACATTCATTCAGCTCTGGTATACTGCAAGTGTAAATTCCATAAAGATGGGTCTGAAGTGAAGGGCCATTGTGCATTTAAATATGTGTAAATTTGATGCTGGGGAACCTGGTGTGAATCCTGGAGTAGATATGTTTTCAGCCATTTTTGAAAATTATGGGGACTCCCGGGTCTTTAGGGTCAACTCCAGGTCCTTAAAGATGGAAAGACCAATGCCTCAGAGCCACACGTGTATACCTTAAGATGTACTCGGATTCTGTGGCCAAGGTCTCTCCGTTAGTTAACAGCAAAAGTTCCCATGTTTGCTTACCATAGCCAGCAGGCAGATGGTGGAAGCCACAATAGTGCAATAGCATTGTTAGTATTGTGGACACCTAGATCATTTCTGTCGGACACAGAGGAACAATAATGCCAGTCCTGGGCTTACAAATAATTTAAAATCAGACGTGCCTTGTTTGGACCTTAATTCCATTATTGCCTATGTAAATGAGTGGCAAGGTCCAACCTGAAGTGGAGTCTTAAAATTTTAATTTCCATCTAGATCTAAGACTACCATCTTAAACAGGCACTTTGAGAACAGTGCCAGGCACCTTACTAAATGTTACTGGCCAAATTATCCAGGTTATTGGCGACAATTTGGCCAGTAATTGCTGAAAGTGGACTGTTGTCTATGTAAGTATGCAACGTATGTTTGACATGTGCGTATGGACAGAGTAATTGGAGAGAGCAGAATATACAAGATATATGCACTTTAGCATTTCTCTGGGTTTCTTAACGAGTCATTATATTCCTGCTGCTACAGGTAGTTAGACTAAGAATTTACACATTCATTACAAATTAACGATGAAGATGTAAAGAACAGACCTTGTCAGAATAGAAAAGAACAGATTGAGTCAATTAAAACGTATTTGTGAGTTCAGAATCAGGTTTATTATCACTGTCTCGTATGATGTGAAATTTGTTGTTTTGCTGCAGCAGTACAGTGCAAAGACATAAAAAACTATAAATTACAAAATAAATAAATAGTGCAAAAAAAAGGAACAATGAGGTAGTGTTCATGGGTTCATGGATTGTTCAGAAATCTGATGATGTAGGGGAAGAAGCTGTTCCTGAATCGGTGAGTGTGGGTCTTGAGGCTCCTGTACCTCCTGCCTGACAGTAGTAACAAGTAGAGGGCATATCCGGATGGTGAGGGTCCTTAATGATGGATGCCGCCTTCTTGAGGCACCACCTCTTGAAGATATCCTCGATGGTGGGGATGGTTGTGCTTGTGAAGGGGCTGCCTGAGTCTATAACCCTCTGCAGCCTCTTGTGATCCTGTGTATTGGAGCCTCCGTACTAGGCTGTGATGCAACCAGTCAGAATGCTCTCCACTGTACATCTATAGAAATTTGCAAGAGTCTTTAGTGACATACCAAATTTCCTCGAACTCCTAATGAAGTAGAACCGCTGGCATACCTTCTTCATGATTGCATCCATGTGTTGGGTCCAGGACAGATCCTGAGAGATGCTGACACCCAGGAACTTGAAGCTGCTCACCCTCTCCACCACTGATCCCTCGATGAGGACTGGTGCGTGTTCTCCTGACTTCCCCTTCCTGAAGTCCACAATCAATTCTTTGGTCTTGCTGACACTGAGTGCAAGGTTATTGTTGCGACACCACTCAACCAGCTGATCTATCTCACTTCTATACTCCTCCTCATCGCCATCTGAGATTTTACCAACAACAGTGGTGTCATCTGCAAATTTATAAATGGCGTTTGAGTTGTGCTTAGCCACACTGTCATGAGTGTAGAGAGAGTAGAGCAGTGGGCGAAGCAAACATCCTTGAATTGACAGCATTGGTGACTACTGCGGCACTTAATGGCACCGGCAGTGCAGCAAGTACCAAGTGAGTTCTGACAAATGTGGGCATGGGATCAAATACTTGACAAACTCTGCATGAGGAGTAACAAAAGCACCGCATGAGAGACCTCTGAGTGGGTGATGACCACAGGAAGAGCTAAATTACATGGATACATTGCAGCTGGCAAAGCAACCTCAGGTAAGAATGTGTGCATTGGGGTAAGAAACAGGTAAAATGGAGCAGGAATCACTTTGAGAAAGGCATTGTGGTTATTTTAAAAAGTCGGAGGATGCAGGAAACTAACTACATGGGAACTGAAATGGTAGAAAACCTTGTGCATTTTACTTTGACATCATTTTGGCAAACATGGAATGAGGGAAATGGCAACAGAGACAACGTGGTTACATTGGCACCTTAATGTATATGGTCACATGAAGGACATATGGAAATATTTTTTCAGAGTAAGTAACAGTGGAAATTGATGCACAAAACAATGCTGTAAAGGAGTACACAAAAGATCACTGTTAACTGATATACAGAGTCATGGTCATACAGTACAGAAACAGGCCCTTTGGTCCATTGAATCCATGCAAACCGCCAAGCACCCATTTAAGCTAATCCCATTAGATTTACTCAACATTCCCACAACTACTTCCAAATTCTAGTGCTCGATTAGGGGCAATTTACAGTGGCCAATTAATCTACCAATCCAGATGGATGTGGGAGGAAACCTGCGCACCCAGAGGAAACCCACGCAGTCACAGTGAGAACATGCAAACTTCACACAGACAGCACCGAAGATTAGGATTGAACCCGGGTTGCTGGAGCTGCTCTATTAGCAGCACCACTGTGCTGACCATATGTTTAGAAATGTATGTTAGCAAATCTTTGAATGCCACAACAAACTAAATATGTTTTCTGTAGTAAAGTAGTACAAAAACCATAGGATCACTTTAATCCAAAATACTAAGCAAATAGTTCAAATTTGGTAACACCAACAGAACTCATGCAAGGGCATCAGCAGGTAAGCTGATTCATTAAGGGACCTGAGTTGGCATATCCCCTGTTGTACTTACTTAGATCATACACCGTATGACAAGGTTGTTTGTGGTATAATTAATGAATGAATTTGATCAAAGTTATTTAACACAAAGAACCTCACATTTGATGTTTTGTGTGAAAATGGCAACGTCTGTGAAAATGAATTCAAGGAATTTTTCTGAAATTTTGTCCAGTGAAAGATACAGCAACAATGGCTGTTTGCAATCATAGAGCAGTAGCAAAGGCTAGAGTTCTGAAGCATGTGGGTGAGACTGGAGCAAACTGCTGTTATACATACAACAGAAGTCATTCACTGCACATATGTCAATTCAAAATGGCAAGTATACTGTCAGAAAAAAGGGCACAGGTCCTCCGCATACAAGTCTAAAGCCAAGATGGTTAGCTGAAGCAACCCTTGGGATGTTATTTCTTCACAGAAAGGAAATTTTCACCATAAAATGTCACAGAAAATGTATCTACACACTATTGGCCAGTGACAATAATGGAGAATTGGGGAGCATTTACAGCAGCACTGACAGTATTGGAAAGCAGAAAGATTTTTGGACATAAGTATGGTTAAATGGTCAGGGATCAACATGAAGATCAACATGGCAGGGGATTGCTCAATCATGGGTAAGGACACAGCTGAGGAAGTTTAATCATGTAACACTGATGACAAGCACAAAGTATAGAGATTAAGCCGGATGAAATTTTCAGTGAGTTACAATGATCAGCAAATAAACTACCAATAGTTGTAACCAGTTACAAAATTGTACAAATTGATCAACAGAGATGGGCAAAATTTGACTGGAAAGAGGTATTCACCCTGGATGATTCAAAATCTTACTTGGACATACTATTGGACAAGTATGCAGAAATACTCCATGATATCTACAGAGGTATTACAAGGTATAATGTCCATATTTGTATAAAACCAGGTGCAAAACCAACACACTAAACTTCAAGCTATCCCCATATATCTTGAAGAATCAATTGGACGAAGAGTTAAATAAACTAGGATGAAATGGAGCTCTAGTAAAGATAAGCCAGAGTGACAGAGCAGTTTGTATGTCGGTGTTTTCCTTGCACCACTTTAGCAGGGGTTCTGGTGCTCCTGATGCAAAGGTTCTCAATACCATCCCAAATTTTCCTTCTCCACTTTGAGTACCCATACACCAGAGATTCCCAGGAGTTGGTGGGAATGTTGCACTTCTTCAAGAAGCTTTGAGCACACCCTTGACTCTTCTCTGCCGAGTAATTTCCTCTTCTAACAGAGCTTGGAATACAATGTGTTCAGGTGTTCATTGCTGGGCAAGTGAACAACATAGTTTTCCTAATATAACTGATTGAGAGTAAGTATGACCTTAAGGCTTGGATGTTGACCAGGGAAAAGACACTGATGTTGGTTTACTTTTCCTTCCAATGAATTCAATGATTTTGAGAGATTGCATTTGTGGTATGTTTCCAGGGCCTTGAAATCCGTCCTGTAGATAGTCCAGGTCACAGAAGCATATAAGAAGACAAGGATCAATGCTGCCTGGTAGACCACTAGTCTGAGGTCTTGACCTTCAAATACCCTTTTCTTCAATTGACTAAAGGTTGTGTAGAGCATTGAAGGTGCTGGTAGATTTCATCACTGATGTCTGCCTTCACCAAGAGATAGCTCCTGAGATATGTGAAGTGGGCCTCATTTCCCAGGGTCTTGCATGAAATGTTGTTGTTAGAGAGCAGTGTGGTACAGTGGAGACAGACTGGTAGAGAAACTTTGTCTTATGGATGTTGAGTATAAGGTCTATCTTCTTATATGCGTTGGTGAAACAGTCAGTGATATCTTGGAGTTCAGCCTCCAAGCATGTGCAAACACAAGCATTGTCTGCATACTGTAGTTCAACTACTAAGGTTCGGGTGACTTTAGTCCTGAAGTGTAGTCACCATAGGATGAATAGTTTCCCATTGATTCTGAGGATTAGTTTGTTGGAGGTGACGTGCAATGTTACAATGAGAAAGATGGAGAAAAGTTTTGAAGCAATAAAACAGTCTTGTTTCCCACTGGTCACTGATTCTGTTGTAGACCTGTTGGTTAGTGTCATGCCTTTCATGTCATTGTGGAGCAAACATATAATGGAGATGAATTTCTATGTGCAGCTAAATTTGAGAGGATGTTGCATAGTCCCTTCCAAATGATAGAGTCAAAGGTTTAGTGAGGTTAAGAAAGGCCATGTATAGTGGCTGGTGCTGCTCCCTGCGTTATTGTTGGACTTGTCACACAGTGAAGATCATGTTCACTGTGCCACTGAATAAAAGGAATCCATGCTGTGATTTGGAGAGCAGCTCTTTGGACATGGTGATTGAGGAGAACCTTAGCCATGACTTCCCTGTGGCAAACAGCAGGGAAACCCTTCTGTAGTTACCACTGTTAGAATTTGCTCCTGTCTTGAAGATGGCTATGATTACAGTATCTCTAAGGTCCCCTGTCATATCCTCCTCTTCCCAGATATGGATATTGAGATTGTGGATTTCTGACTGAAGCTCCATTGACAAGTTTTAGGATTTTCGTAGGGATGCCATCTGCTCCACAGTCCTTGTTATTTTTGAGTTAGGATATGGTCCTCTCAACGTCCTGTTGTTCGGGAGTGACAGTACGGTTAGAAGGATGGAGTCAAAGACTCTCACATCAAGGACAATTTTACGGTTGAGGAAGTCTTCAAAGTGCCTATCCAATGGGCTTAACTGCCTACTGAAGAATTGACTCCTGTTGTTAGCTATCAGTGGACCCTTGAGTGTCTGGACCATCAGTGGCCTTTGCAGTGCTGAAGAACTTATACATGTCACGGCTGTCTGTGAACTGCTGAGCCTCCTGTGATCTCTCTTGTACATTATATAGTACTTCCTCCTATATCCAGCTTACTGACGACTGTGCTATTCTCTGAGGTGTATCATAGAGTCATAGAGTTGAAGCAAGCCCTCTGGCTCACTGCATCTATGCTGACCACCATGCCTATCTGTACTAATCCTACCTGCCTGCATTAATTCCATATTCCTCTATGCTTTGCTCATTCAAGTACCTGTCTAGATGCCTCTTAAATGTTGTTACTGTTGCTGCCTCCAAAAACTTCCCCTGGTAGTTCATTCCACATACCAACTACTCATTCTGAGAAACAACTTAGTTTTAGACACCCTTACAATGGGAAACCTCCAGTGGTTGGACTCTGGGGTGTTCTACGCATAAATTCTTGCTTTTCCCAGTGTCTCTAAATATGACTGCAACTGTATGACTTTGAGCCATAATGTTTCAAAGCAGAGGCATTTCCTGCAGAATCTGTCATCTGGCCAGTCCCAGTATGCACAGACTCTTACAGACTGAAATCCTCTATTGCCATTTCCCATCATTATTTAATACATTATTTATTGTCAGGAATAATTTATTTCTAGAGCATAGAGTCAACACATGTTAATTAATTAATCATTCTAATCCTTTATTAACTAAATATTTATGTATGTCCAACATTTAGTCGGTTTACTTAAGGGATATTATCTCATTAATGTGGCTATCAAAAGAAGTTAAAGGTTGCATGAGATCAAAGGAATAAGGCTTCTAACATTGTCAAAAAAAGCAATAAACCTGAGCATTGGGAAAATCTCAGAATGCAGCAAAGGAAAAGTAAGGCAATGTAAGGGAGAATAGACTAAAGAGAAACATAAAAATGGATTATGAGAACGTTAATAGACATATATGTAGGAAATATGTAGCAAAAGTTGACGTGGGCCCCTACAGACTGAAATAAGAGAAATTACACGGGGAAATAAGGAAACGGCAGAGAAATTAAACAACTACATTGTGCCTTTCATAACCAAAGTAGCAGAGCACGGAAGTTTTAGAAAAAATGAGAAGTTCAAAGAAATTAGCATTAACAAATAGTTAGTTATATAAAGGTTAGTGAAAGCCAATAAATCCCGTGGACCTGATGACCTGCATCTCAGGGTTTTTAAGGAGGAGGCTACTGAGGTAATAACTGCAATGGTTGTCATCTTCCAAAATTCCATATATTCTGAAATGGTTCCTACATATCGGATGGTAGCAAATGTAACCATGCCATGTAAGAAGAGGGGGAAAACAAGGAATTACAGATCATTTAGCCTGACATCTATTATTAAGAAAGTTGTAACAAGGCAGCTGAAAAACAATGATAGGATTGAGCAGAGGCAGCATGGATTTATGAAAGGGAAATCAGATGTCACCAATCTATTGTAATTATTTTTGTGGAATAGATTAGGTTGAACTGGTGGATGTGGTACACTTGGAATTTCAAAAGGCTTCTGATAAGGTACCGTTTAAGAGATTACTGAGTAAAATTAGAGTGCATGACATTGTGAGTAATATACTGGCATGAATTTAGGATTAGTTAATGGACAGAAAGAAGAGATTAGGAATACATGGGTCATTTTTGGGTCAAGAGTCTACAACCAGTGGGGTGTTACAGGGATCAACACCAGCTTTTCATTATCTATATCAAAGATTTGGATGAGGGGGATCAAATGTCTTATTTTCAAGTTTGTTGATCACACAAAGTTAGGTGGCAGTGTGTGCTGTGAGGAAGATGGTGTGAGGTTCAGAGAGATAAAGACAGGCCAAGGGAACTGACAAGGACATGGGAGATGGAACATAAATGTGGAAAAATGTGAGATCATCAACCCTGATACAAAAAATAGAAGCAAAATATTTTTAAATGGTGAGAGTTGAAAGATGTTGGTGTTCAGAGGGAAATCGATGTCTTTATACACGAATCACTGACATTTAATATGCAGATTCAGTAAGCAGATGGTAGCAGTCTTGTCCCCAGGGTAGGGGAGTCCAAAACTAGGGGACATAGATTTAGGGTGAGAGGGGAAAGATTTAAAAGGGACTTGAGGGGCAACTTTTTCATGCAGAGGGTGTTGAGTATATGGAATGACCTGTCAGAGGAAGTGGTTGAGGCAGGCACAATAGATTATTTAAGAAGCACTTGGATAGGTACATGGAGGGACGGGGCTTAGAGGAATATGGACTGAATGCAGGAAATTGGGACTGAATGGGTGAGCACCATGGTCAGTATGGACTTGTGGGGCCGAAGGGCCTGTATCCCTGCTGTGTGGCTCTATGACTCTAAGCAATTAGGAAGGCAAATGATATCACAGCCTTTATTGTATGAAGATTTGAGAAAGATAAGCGACATCTATTACTAAGAGCCATAGTCTCAAAATAAGGGTCTGGGCATTCAAGAAATAGACAAGAAACAAGAAATTTCTTCAACAGTTATCTGTGAATCTTTGAAATTTTCTACACAAGGCCTGTGGAATCTCAGTTGCTGAATATATTCAAGGCAGTGGTTGATAAACTTTCATCAAAGGATTAAAGGATATGGAGTTAGTGCAGGAAAATAGCACCAAGGTGAAAGATCATCTGTAATCATAATAAATTTCTTATGTTCTTATAAATGATAAATCGAGTACTTAGCTCTAATCCCTCTGGCTTTGTACCACTCCTCACTATGTACTGACCTTACTTTTTACATTTTACCCTTTATTTTACCAATAGTTGCTTCTCTTTACTGCTGCCCCTTCTAAATTATTGCCACAGACGGTTCCCTGCTTTATCTCAAAGTGCATTATAAACTGAAGCAAACTGTAGCAACCAAGCTGAAATTAATTATCTTAGCACTGGTTGCCAATTAAATTCATCCACTCTTTGTTGTGGCCAATAGAGGAAGTAGGGAATGACAGTCCAAGTTTTGTGTTTACTAGTCCCACAATTAAAAACTAAATAGCATCAATTCCATCCAACTAAATGTCCAGGTTTTATAACTGGTTTATTCATATCAATGAAGCAAAGAGCTGAGAATTTCCATTCATTTCAGCTTAATCACTGGAATTGCTAATGAAGTTAAGATGTACACTATTAGGGCCAGGAGGGTGATGCAGCTGCAGAAAAGTGATGTAGTTTAAAGAGCTAAAAGCAAGATTATGTAACTCAACACCACAAAAAGAGGTCAGTCAGTTCGTAAAAGGAAACTTTGCAATAGGTTAAACAACCATGATTACTGACTGAGAAACAACTTTCGGTAAATCAAATCCTTCCATGTCTTTTAAAGGAAAAGTCAGACATTAAAGTTCATAAACCCTTTCCACTATTCCTCTAGATGCTAAACCCATTATAATATTTGCTTCCTAACCTACTACAGAAGGCATATCTATTGTTTTACCCAAAAATGTTTGTGTAATGACAAAATAAAGACATACAGTGACTTCCAATTTGTTTTGAAACAGCTGCTGGTGGAAAAAAAAGTTTTTGCTTCAAAGATATAGGTCCACCTCAGTTTATGAATTTCCAATTTATGTACGGCCGGTACATATGAACAAGTGTTTGGGAGACTAGCAGGATAGATTTGCCGGCTGCTGTGGGTCTGAAGGCAACTTTCTTGACACTAACTGGAATTTTGCCACATCAAACCCAAGAAAAATACATTAGCACGTTGATGTCCATTTTGCGAATCCTACCTAGAGACAAGCCATCCAGGCCAGCAGTCCTTTTTAAAACCATCAATAACATGTAAAACCTCATCTGCAGTAAAAATTTTTAAATAAATATCATTATTAGTTCGAGATAGGCTTGGGCTAATTTAGTTAATATCAGCTTTATTATTAAGAATGGCAAAACAATATTTAAAATGTTTCTTCAGACTATCTGATCCTATGGGACAACCCACTTACACGGGCATCGTCTGATGTCTGGGACCTTGAGAACTTGAGAACTATTCGGGTTACAAACACTTATCAGGACAGAATCCCGCCAAAACCTGGGGAGGACCTAGACAGCACATGATACCAACAACCAGTGAAAATGATGAAGATGAAGGGCTCTTTATAAAATCTGTATATTTTGTCCAAGTGGACACAATCATATATTTCAGATTCAAACAGGTTGAAAGGAACGCAAGTGATAACGGTTAGGAACTGCATAGGAATGAGAATACACTAAATATGAATGTTATTTAACTTTAAATATAAAAGGTTTACAATTAGAAATGCAAAATTCAAATGCAGGTGTTCTGAACATTTCTCTGGATGTTTATTTTTGAATCAATATGTCAAAAAAAACGATTTTCTAAATTGCATAGAAATTATTTTCCTACATAATCAAATAAGATTTGAGATTATAGGAACTGAAGTAATCCTATAGAAGTCTAATGTGTTTGTGCACAAATCTTCAACATGACAGAGACGTTAAAAAACAGTTAGATGCATATATGGAATTCTGAACTTTATTTATAAATAGAGGCAAAGAGTATGAAAGCAAGGTAGGTAGTATTAAATGCTCTTTAGCCCAGATGGACTATCATGTCCAATACTGGGCATATGATCGTAAGGATGTAAAGGATTTAGAGAGGGTATAGAAAATGTTTACAAAAATGATTCCAGAGATGAGAGATTTCAGTTAAGTGGATAGATTGGACAAGCTGGGGTTCTCTTGTTAAGGCTTTGAATCATTAGATAAATAAAGCACAACTGCTTCTTATGTCTGGAGGGTCAGTAATCAGAGGGCAGAGACTTAAGGTGATTGTCAAAAGAGCCATATTGTATATTGTATATTGTATATGGCTCTTTTGGGTAGAAGCACATATTCTGAATGACTAAATCACTAGAATTTGGAATACACTGGGTGGATGGATTAGAGAATATAGACGCACTAATGAATTGCAAATGGAAATCAGATATCTACACAAAGGAGAAAGTAATTGCAGAGAATTTGGGAATGAACTGCATGGTGGAACTGACTGGATTGCTCTTCAGATGTGCACGCACTGGCCTCTGTGTATAATTTATTAAATACATTTCCTAATAAGTCCTATTGAAGAGATAACGATCTCAACAAACCCCCAGAGCCTAAGTGCAATGTGATACACCTTAATCTTGTATTAGGTCGTTGTAAACACCATACAGGACTCATTCCCCATTTCATTTTTTAGATGAGAAACTGAATCAGCAGTAAATTATTTGCTTCTTGCTTGGTCTGAAGTTACAGCCATCCCAATTATGAGCCAATTTTCTACTGGACTAGGAGAGCAGAAAACACTGGTATTATCTGCATTGGCTCCTTATGCCTCCCAGCAGGAAGAGCCCCTTTGATACAAAAGCAGACAAGTGCAGATGCTGGAAATCTGAAATAAAAGCAGAAAATTCTGGAGACACTTAATAAGTCATGCAGCATCTGTAGAGGGGAAAATGGAGTAATTGTTGATGAAGGATTACCAATCTGAAATGACAATAGATGCCTCCCAAGCTGCATAGTATCTTTTTAATATCCCACTTACATTCATACAGTTGAACTACTTGTACAGAATTATAATCTTTGTTTCACATATAATCTTTATCTCGGTTTTCATACACTTGGGAAGAATCTACTTGGAATTTTCTCCTGCCTCCTTTGCCTTTGATTCTGACTTACTCATTAAATTTATTGTAATTTGAAAATGTCATCTCCCAAAAGGATTTTTGGCTATGTCAAAGAACTTGGCTGAGGGGAAGAAGGAATATTAGGGTTGTAAGCCTTGGGATTTTTACAGCACATTATGTTGGGAGCTGATGTTTTAAGATTTCCAATTCTCTTATTGTTATTGATATACAGACAAATCATTTACCACAGAGCAAGGATCCAAAAGTTACAAATGGAATGAACATTATTTGGCAATGTTGGTGGAAAAATTAACAATGGTCCAGACAACTCTACTTTTCTTTGACTATTTCCATGGAATCTGATACTATGTGCATAGTCAGACAGGATTTCAATTCAACATTTAATTTGAAATATAATATTAAGCTCCTGAAACAGGAAGCGTCCATTATCAAAGATCCCCACCTTCTGGGCCATGCCATCTTCTTGCAGCTACCGTTGGGCAAGAGATACAGAAGCATGAAGTCCAACACCACCAGGTTCAAGGACAGCTACTTCCCTTCAACCATTCGTTTCTTGAACCACTATGACCACTTTGACCCCTTTGCATTAAAATGGACTTGGTGTTTTTTTGTTCTGTGTTCTTCCTTGTAAAAATTGTGTGTAACATGTTTAATTTACATTTTTCTTGTGAATGCTGCTGATATGATGCTGCTGCAAATAAGTTTTTCACTGCACCTGTGTATACATGTACTTGTGCATATGACAATAAACTCAACTTTGACTTTTCACAAACAAACATGAAAATGGGCAGTGATCAGATCAGTCCCAAATTCTGGAATGGTTCCTGCAGTTTGGAGGGTAGTAAATGTGACCTCACTATTTAAGAAAGAAGGGAAAGACCAAACGAGGAACTACTGACTACTGCGTTAGCATGACATTTGTTGATAGGAAAGTGTTGGAATCTTTATTAAAAATATGCAGAAAATAATATGATCTTGTAGTCTACATGCATTTATGAAATGGAAATCATGTTTCACTAATCCTTTGGAGTTCTTTGATTTTGCATGGAATACATGAGGGGGAAACCAGCGGATGTGGTGTTTTTGGATTTTCAGAAGGCTTTTGAAAAGTTCCAATTCAGGACGTTGGTGAATAAAATTAGAGCACATATACTTTGGGCTAATATGGATTAGGATTGGTTAACAGATGGAGAACAAAAAGTAGGAATAAACAAATCCTCCTTGGGCTGGCAGGCTATGACTAATGGGGATGATAGTGTGCTTGGGCCCCAACTATTCACAATCTTTATTGATGATTTGGCAGAGGGAATCAAATGCAATAATTCTATGTTTGCTAGTGACATGAAGCTGATCAGTAATATGAGTTGTGTTGAGAATGCAAACCAGTTAGTTGGGACGTAGACAACCGAGTGAACAACAACATGGCAGGTTAAGTATAATGTGAAAAAATAAGAGGTTATTTACTTCAGTTGGAAAAACATATGTTGAGTATTTTTTAAAATGGTAAGAGTTTGGGAAACGTTGACTTTCAAAGGGATCTGGGTGTCCTACATAAGTCATTGAAAGTAAGTGCAACAGGCAATCGGGAAAGCAAATGGTATGTTGGCCTTTATTGAAAAGAATTTGGGTACCTAAGTATAGATGTTTGACTGGAATTATACAGGGCCTTACTGAGGCCACAGCTGGACTACTGTGTACAATTTTGGCTTCTTTACTTAAAGGATGATATACTTGTTATAGAGGGAGTGCAGTGAAGAATCACCAGACTGGTTCTTGGGGCAGAGGGTCTGTCATATGAGCAGAGATTGGTATTGGTATTGGTTTTGGTTTATTATTGTCATTTGTACAATACTGTTCATACAGATCAATTCATTACAAAGTGCATTGAGGTAGTACAGGGTAAAAACAAAACAGAATACAGAGTAAAGTGTCACAGCTACAGGAAAGTGCATTGCAGGTAGACAATAAAGTGCAAAGTCATAACAAGGTAGATTGTGAGGTCAAGAGTCCATCTCATCGTATAAGGGAACTGTTCAATAGTCTTATCACAGTGGGATAGAAGCTGTGCTTGAGCATGGTGGTATGTGCCCTCAGGCTCCTGTGTCTTCTGCCTGATGGGAGAGGGGAGAAAAGACAATGACCCGGGTGGCTGGGGTCTTAGATTATGCTGGCTGCTTCACCAAGGCAGCGAGAGGTATAGACAGAGTCCATGGAGGGGAGGCTGGTTTCCATGATGTGCTGGGCTGTGTCCACAACTCTCTGCAGTTTCTTGTGGTCCCGGGCAGAGCAGTTGCCATACCAAGCCGTGATGCATCCAGATAGGATGCTTTCTATGGTGCATCGATAAAAGTTGGTGAGTGTCAAGGGGGACATGCCAAATTTCTTTAGCCTGCTGAGGAAGCAGATGCGCTGGTGAGCTTTCTTGGCCATGGCATCTACATGGTTGGACTAGGACAGGCTATTGGTGATGTTCACTCCCAGGAACTTGAAGCTCTCAACCCTCTTGACCTCAGCACCATTGATGTAGACAGGTGCATGTGCACCACCCCCTTTCCTGAAGTCAATGACCAACTCTTTTGTTTTACAGACATTGAGGGAAAGGTTGTTGTCATGACACCATGTCACTAAGCTCTCTATCTCCTTCCTGTACTCCAACTTATCGTTGAGGAGGTTAGGCCTCAATTTTCTAGAGTTTAGAAGGATGAAAAGAAATCTCATTGAGATACACAAAATACTTGAAGGAGTAAGTGCAACAAGGATGCTTCTCATAGAGTTGTACAGAGCAGAAACAGACCCTTTGGCCCACCACTTTATGCTGGCTAAAAAGCCTGGATCTAGAAGTCAGAATCTCAAAAAGGGGTAGACCAGTTAGGACTGAAATCAGGAGAATTTTTTTCACGGAGAGTGGTAAATCTTTGAAATTCACTATCCCAAAGAGCAGAGGAAGGCCAGTCATTGACAGCATTCAAAACAGAGGTTAATGCTTGATTTTAGAAGATCAAAGGATATGGGAATAAGGCAGGAAAATGGTGTTGAAGTAGAAGATTAGCCATGATCCTGCTGAATGGTAGAGCAGGTTGAATGATATCCTCTTGTTCCTAATTTCTTTGTTCTTTTGTTCTTGAGTGAAATCTGCCTGTTCTACATGGCACTGAAATGTAGCACAGACACAGGAGCAAGTGACAAAAGCCTTTGTCTAAAGTGGCTGGAGTTTCCTCAAACTATTTGGATGTATTCCACACAATCCCCAGATATTTCACGGTTGAGAAGAAAATTAACCATTCTGTTTTTCAAGAACTGGGAAGTTAGGTCATTGTTCTGAAAAGCTAACTTTTTTCTCTCCACAGATGCTGCCTGACTGCTGAGTATTTCCAACATTTTGGTTTTATTTTGCATGTCCAGCATCAGTAGTTTTTCTTTGCCAATTTGGTTACCAACTGCAATTATCCTAGGCTCCTGTATTCATTAATCCTTTATGCCATAAAATTACAGTTGTCTTTTTGAAAACTCTATTTTAGTTATATTTTCAGACCTCCCTTCCAGTCCTATTGTTTATTTTAGTGATGAGATCTACATTAGAAACAATATCTGCAAACTGAATCAAAAAAAGCTCTTTTACTGACAACATTGCTTTTATTTTTCTGTATTTTCCTCCCCTGAGAGTGTTGATCCATTGACTTGTTCTGATGATTTCACTTGCTCTCCCATCTCCCAGCCTCCCATCATTATTTATATGTGAACACACAAGACAACCACTGCAGCACAGGCAAAGGTCACCCAAGTCACAGCTGTAGTAGGAGCACAGACTGCTGCCATGAAAGTTGTTTGTTGCAAGCCAGGTGCAGTTTTCTGCCATTGTGGTGCTGGATTCAACTGTTGACCCAGGCTTTGAGGCTATGAAAGTAGCAATGTGATCTGTCTCCTGCCCATTGCAAGGTTGTCTGATGCATCAGTGGTCAAAGGAGCAAAATCTGTCATCCTCCAACTGCAGAAGCTGACAGATCTTAGTCGGCACTGCCTTGGAAAAGCTTGGAGAGCTGAAGGTAAGTGCCTGGTTCCTATACTCCTTTAGGGGCTAGGCTTTCCAAGCAAGAGCCCCTCTTCTCCTCCTTCTTTGGCACCTTCCAATTTCTCTTCCGACCCTCTTCTTTTGCTGCTGGTTGTGCTGCAGACCTAGCGGGAACATCTCTAAAATACCCATGACAAAGAGGTAATAAATGTAAAATTGTGCTCAGTGCTGACTAGCACACCAGATAATAGTTGCTGTGGCACACTGGGAGCCCTCATAGAGTTTGGAGCTGATCTAAACCCAACTCCCCAACCAAGTGCTTTATTAATCCTTTAAATATCACAGGTTTTGCACTGTTGCCACCTTGTTTCCTGTAAAAGTCCCAGGCTTGCCAGACTCAGGAAAGCATGTGGGAGAGCCAAATGGGCTTTGCATAGGGATTTGTGCTATCTGTGAATGCTCTGTATGTCAATTGTGCTAACATGTCTTGTGAAAGGGGTGGCAAGAGTTTTTCATGAAGATCAATGCAAGCTATTTTACAGCATGCTTGCAATGAGAATGCTTCAACTTTATTGCCCACAACAGAAGATCTATGCTAATCTGTACAGTTCTCAATCTGTTGACTCTGAGAAAACAGTAACTGGCAAATGTTTAATGTAGCAGAGCACTCAAAGCCCTTCACAGAAGTGCTGTCAAACAATATTTCACAGATAAGAGGATATCAGAACAGAATGACCTTGCAGGTGGGTTTTAAAAGAATCTCAAAAGGGAAAAGAAAGATAGAGAGGCAATGACTTTTAATGATATAAGTTATATAAGTCCATAGCTTAGGGCCTTGACAGGTGAAAGCATAGTCATCAACAACAAAGTGATTACATTTGGAGATGGTTAAGTATCCAGAATTTGAGTGCAGATGTTGCAAGTATTGTAGGGCTAGAGAAGATGACAGAGATGGGGATAAGCAAGGCCTCAGTGGGATTTGAAATCAAACTTGAGAATTTAAAAGAAAATTAAAGTGTTGCTTAACTGGAAGCCAATGTAGATCAATGAGAACAGGTGTGATGGCTGAGCAGAATCTGATGTGTGTAATTAAACAAGTGGCTAAGCCTTGGATGGATTCAAGTCTATTGAGGAGAGAACGTAGCTGTCTGTGTAGAAATAGTCAGGTCCAGAGGTAACATCAATCAACAGTGGTGATTAGGGTGAGGACCGAGTCATCAGCAAGGTGATGCTATGTGTTGTGACTGCTGAATATGATAGAAACATAAAATCTACAGCTTCCAGAAATCTGAAAAGGCTGCAAATGCTCAACAGATCAGGCAGCGTCTATGGGAAGAGAAACAGTTAATATTTTGGGTCAATAATTCTTCTTGCACAAGCAACCTAACAACACAGGGACAAAAGAACAATAATGATTAGTTTATCAGAACTAGTAACAGGAATGGACATGTGAAAGCTAATCTTGCTTCTATAGATGAAGTCGCCAAGAGTAGATCAGGAGACAAAGAAGTACAGTATTTCTCTATTTGGAATAATTGTGCAGAGTCTTGAAGGGAAATAGATAAAATTAAACAAGAAGAATGAAACAAACGGGTTTCGTCCCATCAAACTGCACTACAGAACAGAAACATTAGTGGTGGTGTGCATGGCTGTGCCAAAGACTGTAGGGAAGTTGAAATAGATGGAGGATATTGCTTCATGCTCACTTTCATAGAAAATTTCATTCTTAGCTTTGGTAGGGCCAGTTTCATGCTGTGGGAATGTTATGGGATGATTGTAAACCATACAGCACAAATTCAGACTGAGTGTTGTGGGCGAGATGGGCACAGGCTTCGCATAGAGCATAGAACAGTACAGCACGGGAACAGGCTCTTCGGCCCATAATGTCCATTCTGACTGTGATTCCAATCCAAAGTAATCCCATCTGCCTGTACATGGTCTGTATCCCTCCATTCCCTGCCTGTTCATGTGCCTTTCTAAATGCCTCTTAAACATTGCTATTGTCTCTGCTTCTACCATCTTGCACGTTCTAGGCACCTACCACTCTTTGTGTTTTAAAAAAAACCTATAACTCTCATAATTTTGTATACTTCTATCATAGTTGCCCCTCAGTTTCTGACGTTCCAGGGAAAACAATCCAAGTTTGTCAATCTCTCTGTATAGCTAATACTCCCTAATCCAAGCAACATCCTGGTGAATCTCTTCTGCACTTCTCTCCAAAATCTCTATATCCTTTCTTTAATGTGGTGACCAGAAATGCACAAAATACTCCAAATGTGGCCTAACCAAAGTATTTTGTAGAGTCACAACATGACTTCCTGACTATACCCAACATCCCGGCCAATAAAGGCAAGTATGCCATATACCTTCTTTACCATTCTATCCATTTGTGTTGCCACTTTCAGGGAGCTATGGACTTGCACTCCAAGATCCCTCTGCACTTCAATGCTCCTAAACGTCCTGCCATTTACTCTATACTTTCCTCTTATACTTGATCTCCCAAAATGCAACACCTCACACTTGTCCAGATTAAACTCCATCTGCCATTTCTCTGCCCACATCTCCAACTGGTCTCTATCCTGCTGTATCCTTTGACAACCTTCCTCACTATCCACAACTCCAGCAATGTTTGTGTTATCTGCAAATTTATGAGTCAGCCCACCTACATTTTCATCAAATATCATAATCACCAGAGGTCCCAGCACTGAATCCTGCAGAACATGACTGGTCACAATCCTCCAGTCAGAATAACACCCGTTCATCACTATCCTGTCTTCTACAGCCAGGCCAATTTTGAATCTTATCTACCAAGTTATCATGGATCCCATGTTGCCTTAATCTTTTCGATCAGCCTCTCATGAGGGGCCTTGTCGAAAGCTTTACTGAAGTCCATGTATACACCATCCACGACCCAACGGTCATCAATCCTCTTCATCACCTCCTAAAAATACTCAATATACTTCATGACATGATCTCCCCAGCCATGCTGACGATCCCTGATAAGTCCACGCTTTTCCAAATGTGAGTAAATCCTATCCCTAAGAATCTTCTCCCATCATTTCTCCACTACAGATGCAAGGCTTGCTGGCCTATGATTTGCTAGATTATCCCTATTGTCCTTCTTAAACAAGGAAACAACTTTGGCTGTTCTCTAGTCCTCTGGGACCTCACCTGTAGCTAAAGAGGATACAAAGATCCCTGCCAAGGCCTCAGCAATCTCCTTGCTTGCCTCTCCATAACCTGGGATAGATCCCATCAGGGGACTTATCCATCTTAATGGTCTTCAAGAGCCTCGACACCTCCTCCTCCTTAATATCCACATGCCCTGGAATATCAGCATCCCCCTCCTTGATCTCACTATCTTCCATGTCGTTCTTCTCGGTGAATACTGATGTGAAGTACTCATTTAGTACCATGCTCATTCCTCCTGCTCCAGGTATAAATTCCCTCTGTGTTTTTGAGTGGATCTACCCTCTCCCTAGATACCTTCTTATTTTTAATGTATGTATAAAATGCCTCGGGATTCTCTTTACTCCTACTCACCAAGGACATTTATGGCCCCTCAGTGGCTCTACTTCCTCAGGAGATTAAAGAAGTTTGGCATGTCCCCTTTGACCCTCACCAATTTTTATTGATGCACCATAGAAAGCATCCTATCTGGATGCATAATAACTTGGTATGGCAACTGCTCTGTCCAAGACTGCAAGAAACTGCAGAGAGTTGTGGACACAGCTCAACACATCATGGAAATCAGCCTCCCCTCCATGGAATCTGTCTATGTTCTCACCGCCTCGGTAAAACAGCCAACATAATCAAAGACCCCACCCACTCCAGACATCCTCTCTTCTCCTCCCTCCCATTGGGCAGAAGGTACAAAAGCCTCAAAGCACATACCACCAGGCTCAAGGACAGCTTCTATCCCACTGTTATAAGACTATTGAATGGTCCCCTAGTACAATAACATGGGCTCTTGACCTCACAATCTATCTCATTATGACCTTGCACCTTATTGTCTGCCTGCATTGAACTTTCTCCTTAACTGTAACTTTATTCTACATTCTGTTACTGTTTTCCCTCGTGCTACCTCAATGCACTGTTGTAATGAAATGATCTGTATGGAAGGCATGCAAGACAAATTTTTTTCCTCTGTACCTCTGTGCATGTGGCAATAATAAACCAATTTACCAATTTAAGTTCCCTCCTGCTTCCTCTATATTCCTCAAAGGCCCTGTCCTAATTCAGCTTCCTAGATGCTTCTTGTTTTCTTTTTGCAACTCTCAGGGACTTGAGATAAAAGGAAAGTTGGAGGGGTGACTGCTGTGAGGATTTGAAGATGGAACTTTAAGAAGAATTTCACTGGTGATATCAAAAAAGGGAAGAGTGTCTGCTCAGAAAAGAACATATACAACATCAGCCGGTCTTGAGGCTAGTCTGGGTCAGCAGTTTAGTATGAATTGCACCAGGAGCACAGGAAGCATTTTAATGGTTGAAGTGTTCTTGGAGGAGGAAGAGAAATTAGAGAGACTCGGGCAAGGAGCTTCTTGCAGGAGATGTGCTTTTGTGGATATATGGAGGTGGCGATGTGATAGATGATCACAAGAGATAGTGCCAGCCTAGGTGTCAAACTAATCCATAAACTTGACATGGTGAAAGTGAGATTGGAGGAGGGAGTGGAGAGATATTTAAGATGATGATAGATAATTGAGTATAGAAATTCGCCCTGTGATGTAATGCCTTCCATGATCTAAAGATACAGTATCTGAAAGTTTTTTTTTAACAGTCAAATGAATTGTAGTCATCAGTGCAATGTAGGTAACACAGTAGTCAATATAATTGCAATAATGTTAAGAAAAGCTGCTTTAAAGGACATTGCTTATAAATTTAAATTATGCCCTAAAATTAGACTGTGGAATAATACTATACCAATACAAATCAGATTTATGTCTCTCCTAATTAAATTAAGAAATCAGGCTTGGAACTCAACAGGGCCCAAGTCAGTGGATGCTGCAGCAGCTTCATCTGGACCATTTCCATACCCTTTGTAAGGAGAAGGCTGGACCAACTCCTTCTACTATCAATGGTGAAGCGTGTTCTGCACCAGGACAAATATTCAGGTCTGGACTATTTGGCAGGATACCAAAGGGGTCCGTGAACTAATGACTAGTGGGGCAGACATTGTGAAAAGTTTAAGTGCAGAAGATGTAATCAATGTCAAAAGAACAAATACTCTATCCATTCCTTGTTTTTATTTATTTTTATTTAATTTGATTTGTTTGCATTATTTTTGACGTTGCTGAGTTACTAAATTACACAATGTTTCATCTTTCAATGTCTTCAGCTTGGGCAGTGTGCTTTCAAAGCCAGGACTGATTTTTAGTTGCAGTTTGTCTTTGCAAATGTGTGACTAACCACATAAGCAAGTTATGCAAATCAGAGTCGTATTTATTCTCCACCTGAAGCAGGAGCCTCTTCTTGGGAACTCAATTAAAGCAGACCGCCCCTTCCCAATCTAAACAGTCCAATCAGGAAGGACAATGTCCTGAACCAGCAGAACCACGATTCTACCAGACATGCTCTGTCCTCTCCTTCCATTTTAGCCAGCCCACAGAAGAATTATGGAACACAAGCTGATTTTACTCTCTATCTTGCCAAGAAACCTGGTTGTATCAATCCACTGTTCCCAACAAAACCAGATGATAAAAATGTAAAATGGCTAAATGGATGTAAAAGTGATTTCTTTTTCTTGAGAATCGAATTAAATATTGGACCATTGCTCTAATAAAATAATGAGAGGAGTTCTTAGTGAAGCCTTTGACCATGACGTGCTTAAACACAGGAGGGTCATTTCATCTTTACATATGTAGTAGTGTCTGCAATAGAGACTAAAATTGACACTTCAGCTTATATGGCTTTTTCTTTAATTGTGCTCATCATTAACTTCACTTTATGGGAAAAACATTCTTTTTGTGAGCACCATTGGGAAAATATGCTGTTTGTAATGTCTTTGGCTGTTGATACTTTCAAGGCATAAATATTAAGAATACTAAATGAAAGTGGAATGCACAGAACAAACTGCAGATAAAAATATTGGACTAGCAATGCTCTCACCTCAAATATGCCTCAAATGGGCTCAAATATTACACTTTAAGGAAAAATACAAGAAATATGAGGAATAATAGAATGCAGTTTAGAAACTCTTGTCATTTAATCTCGGATTCAAGCCTGCACTGAACATTAAGTTTCATGTTTCATTAATGAGATTAATGCTGCAATTATTTCTCCCTCATTGGCAATGCTCTCTGGTCTAAACTCTGTAGCTCCAAACAATCCAACACAAGCTCATTTTACTCAGTTTGGAATATGTAAACAATGTTAATGTATACTGTTTATGTTTATATCCTTTTTCGTTTAACTCCTTGTTGACTTTAGTTATAGTAAAATCCTGTTTATAACATATTCCAGGTGACTGGAATGGGTTGCATGATAGTTAACCATATGCCATAAGTTAACTCTTGGTGTAGGAAAGTGAAAAAAGGGTACAGGGGAGTTGATGGGCATGTGAGAGAATACAAGTTGAAGGACTACATGGAAAAAAGGAATGGGGATTGCTCTGCTGGGTGCTGGCATGGACCTGATGGACTAAATGGCTTCCTGTATTGTAATGAATAAATATAGATGAAACATTGGTCTTGCCCAGGTAGCAAAAACAGGGACTGATAGAAATAACACATCTGCAATGCAAAGAGGTAGATTGTGGTGGAGGGGTGGTGGCTAGTGTATAGCATGCCAATAGTTATATGTAAAGCTAATAAGTTTTACCAATTGCTTCAAAAAATTGATACAACCTCCAAGACACTGAATTCACATTACCTTTGAAAACAAGTAGAGATTTTCTTTTTGGAATTGAAGCAGTGAGTCAATACATTCCTTAACCAGTTAGGAAAAGATCTCAGAAATCAGCCCTACAATGTTAAACAAAAAGGTGGACAGCCATGAGAAAGGAAGCAGCTTTTGATTGTACCGAGATTCATGGCATGATATGCATTTCCTAGCTCCCAAGTGATATGTCCCATGAATAACATTGTCCATATTTTGGAAATAATCATTTCATTCAGGAAAAACTAAATGATACACATATTGTGCAGAAGGGAAAATTGTAAGAAAGCTGACACATACAGTACAACAAAGAAGGGTGTAACAAAGAAACGTTGAGCTCTTCAGACATGCTTCCAGTTCAATTTCTTGAACCATTTATGAAAGTAAACTATATATTATGGTGACAATGCTTAGTATCAAATTTCTTTTAGAGATAACATTGGGAGTCCTGTGCATTATGTCTGAAATCTGACACTGCACATACTCAGCATTTTCAAAGATTGAGCCCCAAAGCACATTATTCTTTTGATGTTGTCAGCCCCACATGCAGTAACATTACTGACATGATGGAATTACCCTAATTATTTAAAATTAAGCCAAATATGTATTGGCAGCTGTACCTCTCTTAAATACAAAAGACAGATGTTACATTTTTTTTATCTCTGGCGAGTCACTATATTTTGCCACAAAGATCCCATTCAAAAAGAATAAATATTTTGTTAATAATTTGTAGAATTTGCTTCTCCCCTTGTGACTGACTCATGGACACACACAAATTGAATGCATCAGAGGTCATAGTTGGAGTTTGTGATTGTTTCATTGCCATGTTGAAGCACTACAGTATACACAGTGCAAAACTTATTAACCAATGCAGTAAAGAAACAGAACCAAAGACAAAAGTCAACAGGCAGCAAAGTACAACCTGCATTTAGTTTTAGAGGTAAGGAATGAAGAATGAGCAATCAATCCACTCTCAGAAGGTGAATACGTTATATAAATACTGAATATTGAAATACTGAATATTAAATATTTAAAGAATCTTTCAACAGTGATTCTCTTTTTAGTACCACCAAACTCAAGGACAGTTTCTATCCTGCTGTTATCAGACTCTTGAATGAACCTCGCATATGCTAAAAGATGATTTCTTGATCTCCCAATCTACCTCGTCGAGGCCCTTTCACTTTATTTGTTTACCTGCACTGCACTTTCTTTGTAGCTGCTACACTAGATTCTGCATTCTGTTTTATTTTACTACCTCGATGTTCTTATGTATGGCATTGTCTGCCTGGATGACATGTAAACAAAAGTTTTTCACTGTATCTCGGTACACATGACAATAATAAACCAATACCAATAGGAAGGGTTACCTGGTCTTTGGAACTCTGCAGGAGAATGGAGCCAAAAAGGCACTAATTCTGAGGTAAATGCCTTTCTACCACTGTGTGTGGGCCAGTGGACCACGAGGAATTTCCTACAAATCCAGTTAGCTTCAAGGCAACAACAATCGCCAATATGATCTGGAGCAAAAAATAAACTGCTGGAGGAACTCAGCAAGTGTAACAGCATCCGTGGAGGCAAAGAGATGGTTGATGTTTTGGGTCATGAGAGTGTAGAGGGTAGCCAGTAAATAAAAAAAGCTGAGAGAGTGTGGTGATGGGGACAGGTAGATGACAGGTCAACCAACACGATCTGTCTACTGGCTCACCACCAGCAATTGGACACAACCTTCCCACCAATGATCCGGACATCAGAACCCAAATCACCACCTTCCTCCAACCTGACTACCATCTGGACTCCCCAGACACCCCAAATGTATGTTCCCTTCTCATCGTCCATTAACAGTTTCCCTATCTCTGTGCATGGTTGTCCCCAACCACTTCATGCCCTTCCCCTAACGATCTTTCTTACCAACCTGATAGGCTTGCAGCTTGGCAGTGGTCTTGTTTGCAGGTTTCACAACTACCCACACCCTCTTCAGATGAATATCCATCCTGTCGACCACAAAAACCAACAGCAAAAATTTAAACACATACTGAAAACTGGAGGCTATTTGGGAGCCTATATTGCAGGCATTCCTTTTCCTAACTCTACCAATACTACCCCCACCTAGCCCTGCACTGAAAGAGCCCATGTGAGATTAGTTAAAAACTATATATTAAAATAATATAATGATTTCATATTAATCTTTGAATGCTGTTGTGAATGCATAAAGCACATAGACAGGAGGTTGTAATCTTTAGTTGAAAGTTCATGGTCTTCTCCAAATGCACCCAGTTTGGACCCAAACTAGAGTTGGAGGATCTCAGGTTCACATTTATACAGCCCTGTTGCAAATACAATTATCTCAGACAGGTACATGCTTAAAATTAGAAAAGCTTGATTTTAGGTGGTAAATTTTACATGCACGAGAATGCAGGTAATAAAGCACCTGGGGTCCTGGGTTTTATTAATAGAATCATGGAGCACAAAATCCCAATAGTCATACAAATATATACCTCAGGTATGAGTTTATGTAAATAGTGAAAGTTAAACCAATCTCTGCTGAAAAATGAAGACATGCTGACATATCTTTTGCAACATCAGTATAAAGTATACAGTGTCCTTTAAATGTAATAGAACGTTCCAATGTACTTCATGGAATGTTATCAAATAAAATTTGAGAACAAACTAAGTAAGAATGTTGCCAGTGAGAACAACTGGTGGATTAGTGGGCTGATAAATTGAGTTCGGTGATTGTTTACCTTTGTTAGCTGCCTTGTGTCATGTTCTAACAAATGCCTAGTCATATCCGAGAAACATAGAACAATATCTTACACAGCCAATGATTCAAAATTTCTGCATAAACCTCATGTGTATTCCATGGTTTATTGCATTAAAAAATGTCACTGGTGCTCGGAGGCAATCTGGCACTCCTGCCGACAATGATATTTCCTTGGTATAACAGGCCATTAAAGCAATGAAAATTTTACAGCCTCCAAAAACATGTGCACTACTGCAGAGGCAAGAATATTCTCAAGGGCCTAACCATATTAGGGAAATTTACAACAGCAAACTACAGCCTAGAAATTGCAGTATCTCAGTCAATTATAAACCGGCAGTGCACTTTTCCCTTCATACACTGCAGAGCATACAAAACACAGTGGGCTGTCAGGGACCAAAGGTTGGTCAAGAGGTGTTGGGGAGATGTTTGGGGAGGGGCCATAGTGGGGCAAGAAAGTGCCATTGGTCAGATGCAATATTGGGGTGGGGGGTGGAGAATGGAAATGGGGTTCAGATCAATGAACAAAGGATTGGGACAGGGAAGACTTGTGGCCAAATGAGGAACAGGGCTTAGTCGGAGGCACTGGCCTTCAAAAGAGTGTGGATGGGGTGGGGGATTGATGTTGGCCATTGAAAGATTGGGGCCAGGAATGGGGGAGGGATTGGATGCTCCACTGATTCTCCAATGTACCTTTCTTAAGATTGGAAAGTCAGAGGTAGGATGGTAAGGGCTAAAGAGTGTTGGGGCCTTGGGGGATCTGGGTGTTGGAGGGTTGAGCAACTTGAACTATCAGGGAGTTGGGACTGTTGGCTAACTGGGCTGAGATGATGTGTAATAGATTGTAAATATGAGGCTTTCCTTGATGGAGTGCTGTATGGCATTGTGCTATGAAAAAGTGGTTATCCCAGGAATGACCAAGAATGGTTAGTCTAATTTCCCAGTAGTGCTGACATCACATTAGACGTGCATGCACAACTCACACCAGGAAGTACCAAGTCAAATTTTTAGAATGATATGAAACAACCTGGAAATGATCAAACAATGTTTTACCCTGATCAAACATGTTTTTTACTCTGAACAAACTCATGTTTTACTCTGTCCAAAGTGCATTTTTATTGAGGTAATCCTGTAACAACCAACACCAAACCATGGAATTTCTAACTCTACATTCCTTCCTTATTATTTCTCCACTTCACTGCAGTTTATACTGCTTCCCACTTACTTTAAATAAGAAGTTATGACTCAATATTGTAATGTGTGGAGCGCATAATGTCTAGTGCACCCCAGACACTGGCCCAGACATTTCTGAGGAATGTTAGCATTTCCATGTGGATCTGATGGGATTCTCTCCACTCAATATTTTGTAGACTCACTCAGTTTAAATAATAAATTGATTTTTCATTCTTCCTTCCAAAGTGGATAACCTCACGTTTTCCCATGATATATTCCATCTGCCAACTTCCTGTCAACTCACTTAACCTATCTATATTCCTTTGCAGGCTCTTTGTGTTCTCTTCACGACTTGTTAACCCATCTTTGTTTGTATCATCAGCAAATTTGGAAGTAGTGTGCTTAGTCCCCTTCTACAAGTCATCAGTATAGATTATAACACCACTGATCGATGTGGCACCCCACTGGATACTGTTCGCTAATATGAAAATGACCCATTTATTCTGACTCTTAACTTTCTGTTGGCTAGCCACTCCTCTGTCCATGCCAATATATTACCCCAGCTCCACATGCTCTTATGCAGATCACAATTGTCATTTCAAATTGCCTGGAGACATTTTTCTTAATGTATAAAAAACCCAGGCAAATGACAGAATGCCAATTTGTGACAACGAAGGAGACCAGTCAGTTCAAAAGATTCATGCTGACTCCCAGCAGAGCAATCACATTAATCCCTTTTGTCCTCTTATTTTCTTGTAACCCTACCATTTATTCTCTCTCATAGGCCCTTCAACACCCCTTTGATTCATTTGTCACTTTCCTACACTAGAGCTAAACTACAGTACCCATTTAGCCTACCAGCATGTCTTTGGGATGTGCAGAATATATTTCCAACATGGTTATCAGAAATGAAATGGGGAAGGATTGAGTAGGCAGGATTTCTTTTCCCTTGAGAAAGCTGAAGACTGACTTTATTTCACAGAGTTGGACAGCATGGAAACATTGAGTCCATGCCAATCATCAAGCAGCCATTTACACTAATCCTATTTCATTCTCCCCATATTCACCTCAATTCCTGCCAGAGTCTACCACTCACCCACTCAACAGGAGGCAACTTACAGTTGCAAACTAGCCTATGAACCTGCACGTCTTTGGAATGAGGGCAGAAACTGAAGCACCCTGAGGAAACCCACAGAGTCACTGGGAAAATAGGAGAACACTGAATAGCAGAGGTCAAGGCTGAACTCGGGTCTCTAGAGCTGTGAGTCTAGAACTATACCAATCCAAATCTTTAAAATTTAGAAAGGTTTTTACAGTGTAGACACCAAGTAAACTTTGCAACTTATAGAAAAGCAAAACTAGAGACCATCAGTATAAGACAGTCACCAAAAAAGTTAAATGGGGAATTAAAAAGAAACTACTTCTTTGAGAAAATGGTTCAAATATGGAATTTGTTATGACAGTGAACGATTGAGGTGAGAAACACAGATGCACTTAATGGGAGACTAGTTAAGCAGTAGGACATGGCAAGATACTTGGAACAGAGGTTCTAAGGAGATGAACAAGGGTGAGTAGTTGAAGTTTCCAACAACATGACAAAACTAGTTTTCTAAGCTGTTGTAAGAAAATATGAAAAACTAAGTTCAACAATTTAATCTGGAATAATTAATTTGTATTAGGTCTTTATTTTTGTTGGCTTTAGAACCGGAGATACAGTTACTGTCATTATAGTAAGATGAACATTTAATGGATAGGGCGACCCGAAAGGAAGTGCTTCAGCTGCTATTTACCTTCCTATTCTTCTTTTTCCTTGTCATCCACCTCCATCACTGCTCTACCTCCTGCTTTCAGTTGCTTGCTGTATGACTGATAAGCAAGAGGTGTGCCCTCATGATGGTGAGGCTGTACAGCAGACAATGTGGCATCTCGCCACCTACTCAGCTGAGTACTAAAAGGCTTCTCCAGAGCAGTTCAAGTTGTAAAGTGTTGTGTCTGCATGGGTTTCCTCCAGGTGCTCTAATTTCCTCTCACATTCCAAAGACGTATGGGTTAGGAAGTTGTGGGCATGCTATGTTGGCGCCAGAAGCGTGGTGACACTTGCGGGCTGCCCCAGAACAGTCCACGCAAAAGATGTCTTTCACTGTGTTTCGATGTACATGTGACTAATAAAGAAATCTAGATCTTATTTCAGCATGCCAGTGGTCTGCTCTGCCTTGTTTTGTGTGGCAGCAGAACATCTATTAGGTTGCACGTTGGAGACATCAGTCATATTATCAGCAAATGCTCCCTGTCGACCTCCAGTCATCCTTTGGTTTGCCTTGGCAGCTCTCAGTGGGTGGCTGCAGGGAAAACCATATTTGACTAACCTGTTGGACTTCTTTGAGGAAGTGACCTATAGAATAGATAAGGAGGAAATCAGTGGATATGGTGCATTTGGATTTCTAGATCAATAAGGTGGTGCACAAGAGGCTGGTAAACAAGGTTAGAATACATGAAATTGGGGCGTAATGTAGTGATGTGACTTGATAATTGATTATTAGACAGAAATCAAAGAGTGGGAATGAATAGCTCCTTCGCAGGTTGGCAGGTTGTGACTAATGGGGTGCCCCAGGGATCTCTGTCTGGTATTCATTAACCATATCATTTATTTGACTGAGGGGACATATTTCCAAGATAGCTGACAATGCTAAACTAGGTGGGATTGTGAAGACAGAAGAGGACATAAAGAGGGTTCAGAGGGATGTGTACAAGCTGGGTGAATGGGTGAAAACGTGGTAGATGGAATAGAATATAAAAAAAAGTGAGATCATCCAGTTAGGTGTACATAACAGAAAAGCAAAGTATTTGTTAAATGGTGGGAGATTGGGTAGTAGTAATGTTCAAAAGGACCTAATTATGCTTGTGCACATTTTATGCATAATTATGCATCACATCTACTGTGATGAAGTGCTTTGAGAGGTTGGTCATGGCTATAATTAACTCCTGCCTGAGCAAGGACCTGGACCCGTTGCAATTTGTCTACTGCCACAACAGGTCTACAGCAGACGAAATCTCACTGGCTCTCCACTCAGCCTTGGAGCACCTAGACAACAGCAGAACATACATCAGGCTGCTGTTTATCGATTGCAGCTCAGCGTTCAACACCATCATCCCCTCAGTACTAATTAAGAAGCTTCAAAACCTGGGCCTCTGTACCTCCCTCTGCAATTGGATCCTCGACTTCCTTATCAGGAGACTAGTCAGTGCGGATCGGTAGTGACACCTCCTCCTCGCTGACAATCAACACAGGCGCACCTCAATGATGTGTGCTTTACCCACTGCTCTACTCTGTCTATACTCATGACTGTGTGGCTAGGCACAGCTCAAATGTCATTTATAAATTCGCTGATGACACACTGTTGTTAGTAGAGTCTCAGATGGCGAAAAGGAGGCGTACAGGAGTGAGATAGATTGGCTGGTTAAGTGGTGTCGCAACAATAACCTCTCACTCAACATCAGCAGGACCAAAGAATTCAGGAAGGGGAAGTCGGGAGAACATACACCAGTCTTCATTGAGGGGTCAGCGGTGGTAAGGGTGAGCAGCTTCAAGTTCCTGGGCGTCAACATCTCACGGGACCTATCTTGGACTCAACACATTGATGCAACCGTGAAAAGCATGCCAGCGGCTCTACTTCATTAGGAGTTTGAGGAGATTTGGTACGTCACCAAAGTCTCTTGCAAATTTCTACAGATGTACAGTGGAGAGCATTCTGACTGGTTGCATCACCACCTGCTGCAGAGGCCCCAATGTGCAGGATCGAAAGAGGCTGCAGAGGTTTGTAGACTCAGCCAGCTCCATCACGGACACAACACTTCCCTGAAGGCCAACGTTCAGGTGCTGCAGGTAATTAAGAGGGTAAATGGGAGTGTGTTTGATTACAGGAATAAAGAAGTCATCTTGCAATTGTAACGGGTCTTAGAATGACCAAACCTGGAGTCTTGTGTATATTTTGGTTTCTTTACCTAAGAAAGGATGTACATCACAGGGGGAGTGCAGCAAAGATTCACGAGAATGGTTCCAGGAATGGCAGATATACAGCTTGAGGAGAGATTGAGTAAACTAAATCCTTCAGAATGTAGAGCTCATTGAAACTGACAAAATTCTTAAAGGGCTTGGCAGACTGCATGCAGCAAGTATGTTTCCTCTGACCGAAGAGTTCAGGACCAGAAGGCATAGTTTGAGAATAACAGGTAAACTGTTTAAGATGGAGATGAAAAGAAATTCCTTCATTCAAAGGATGATGAACCTTTGAAATTCTCTATTTCAGTAGGCTATGGAAGGAAATGGTGCTGAGGTGGAGGACCAGCCATGATCTTGATAATGGCATATGTTATGGACTAGGTTACTATTGGTGAATGTCCCTTTAAGATAGAACATAGTGGTGTGTGTGTGTGTGTGTGTGTGTGTGTGTGTGTGTGTGTGTGTGTGTGTGTGTCTGTGTCTGTGTGGTTATGACAACAGAAGATAAAGGATGTAATGATGTTTTTGAAGCAGTCAGTCGGAATCAGTCAGAGGAGGAGAGAGAGAGAGAGGGGGGGGAGAGAGAGAGAGAGAGAGAGAGAGACTAGCCTGCTAGTCTCTAGCGATGGATGAGAAACAGTAACTGTGCCTGTCACTACAATCCACGTATGGATTTTTGGAGTAATCCGGTGGAGTCCACTTTGTCGTTAACCTGTAGAGGGAAACAGGTATTTGTGTGGATGGCCACATCTCGGATGCCTTTCGGGGTGGCAGATACTTCGGAACAATCCAGTGGAGTTCACTTTGTTGTTGACCTGTAGAAGGAAACAGGTATTTGTGTGGACAGCCACGATTCGAGTGCCTTTTGGGGTGAGGAAGATGCGGTGGAGTGGTCACTGCTGAGTAAACACTGAGGTGTCGTTTGGGTTCCAAAGTGGAACATTTGGATTTCGTAATTACTTTCTATTTTCTCTCTACGTTTTGTCTTCAGTCAACGGTGGTCGTTGAAGAAGCCTTTGCTCACGTTTCACCTTACAGCTTGCTGAACTGAACTTTGAGAACCATTCATGGACTTGGAGTTTGGGAATTTGCCACACACACACTACGAGTTTAGTTTTTGGGGTTAATGTTTAAGATTTAACATTTTTACGTCTAACATTCTAACATTTATACTTTTATTTTTCTTATTATCATAAGTAGTTATTAATAAAATAGTTTTTAACACTTACACATGACTTGGTGTGTTTCTTTTGTTGCTGGTTCGTAACACATAGCAGGTACAAAGGGTCACATGGCCTATTCCTGATCCTATTTCCTTTTTTCTTATGAATTAAGCTCCCTGACTGAAGCCAGGACCATGGACATTGATGTGTATGAATTTCTGCCTACACCAGTTGGAGTTTGAGAGATTGGAATTCTTTCTGCTTGTGGTTTAAATGAGAGTTAATACCGAGCACTCACAAACTGAAGTGTTTATCCAGTGGCACCCTGCCACAGTTATCCTCAACAGTCATGTGCTCACCCTGCCTCCTGATCATTGCTGAGAGAGAATGAAATACAGTCAGCTGTCTTGAGTGGAGAGGGACTGCACTTTCTTGATGCAACAGTGGAAGTCCAACTCCAGTCGAGAAGCAGGCAGACACATGAAAGTTTGCAATCAATAACAATACAATCCTTGCTCTGCACTGAGTATGAAGTTCCAGAAAATAGCAGGTGACAGATTTCCATGAGGCACACTTACCGAGCTGTGGACATCTCACATGCTGTTTGTGGTTGAGGTTCAAGCAGGAGAATCGCTCCCTGAAAGGTCTTCTCCCTCCTCCTCCAGTTTATTCTAACAGCTTATCCTATTCATACTCTCACTTTTGCTGGCTTTCATGGAAAGTGCCACTAAATTAACCTACGTAAGGAAGTAACTGTGCAGAAGTCTTGAAATTAGGACTGAGTCTTTCAGTTCTTAGCACATGACCCCCCCACTCCTCCTAACCCCCACCAGAGATGTTGTCAGCTTTCGACAACTAGAAAGCACTAACATACAATCACAGTAACAGTCAGTAGAAATCAATCAGTAATTAACCTGGAAATAGTTGAGAAACCACTTGAATATCACTAACGATGGAGGATCTTTTCTTCTGCTGAACATGTGCACAGTCTTGTGTGATTAAGAGGTAGCATTAGATTGAAGTGCTGTGTTAAATAATAGTAGCAGAACTAAAACAGTGCTCTCCACTTCACTTCCTCCAGTGGGCATACATTGATTGATGCCCTTGCCAGTACAGGTGTTTGGCACAACTTGGGTTATCAAATGCCATTACTCACAAAATGTAGGCTATGAATCCAAACTTTGTGCCTCTACAGCCTATAGTTAGACATTTCCAGCTGGTGAGAAACAGACAGCAAAGATTTGTAAAGGATAAGCTATGCCTGATAATTCTTGAATCCCCAGGCTGTAATAATTTTCATCTGTTTCCATGTATCGGCTGATATGGCTTTCTTCTTGGATTTGTCACATTCACATCTATGTTAATCACCTTTCCAAAGGGCTATCCCCAAAGACATTTATATGTAACATATGTGGCTGGTGGCATTTCTGCCATTGAATGCAGCATTGATCTGTGGCTGAATGAAACTACGAAGTTCTTGGTTTCATGGAACTGAAAACAATTTCTTGATTTAAGTTTGAAATTTGCTGAGTGGCAGGAGGTAGTGCTGAAAAACATGGGCAAGTGAGCAAATTATTATGATGTGACTGGTGGTGTTCCACAAGGAAATACCCTGGGACTACAAATAGAAGGTTTAGGTGATGGAATAGAAAGCCAAATATCCAATTTTGGTGATGACCTAATGATAGGTGGCATTTTAGGTACTGTGGATAGCTGTATTAAATTATAAAGAGATATTTATAGACTGAGTGAATGAGAAAAATTGTGGCAAATTAATTTCAATATAAGCAAGTTGGACCATCCAATTTATGATAGAACCAGCTACTCTCTAAATCATGAATTGCTACAAGCAACGGCGCTTCAAAGAGACTTAGGGGTTCTTGTATGCAAATTATAACAATGTCATCGATAGGCATGGAAAATCATCAAAAAGTTTTAAATCTAAAGGATTGGAAATAAGGAGGAAGATGTTTTGTTACCACTGTGCAAAGCTCATACCAGACCACACCTGGAGCATTGTGAACAGTTCCAGGCATCACACCTTAGGATCGATATATTGGGGATTGGAGGGAGTGTAGCACAGATTTAACTTGCCAAAACTTGGACTGGAGGGATTAAACTGTGAAGGAAAAAAATACATAAACCAATGTTTCATTCCCTGGAATTTACAAATCTAAAGGGTAATTTGATTGAAGATATTTTGAGGAACTGAGGTAGTGAATAGAGAAACATTTTCCATTGGTTGGGAATCAATGTTTTGTTGACATGATCTAAAAATCAGCAACATTTCAGAAGTGAGGAAATATTTCTACATGCACAAGGTGATAGAAATTTACATCAATATGCCACAGATTTCAATTCTGAGACTGATAGACTTTTGAAAATCAAAAGTATTTGGAGATAGGATGAAGTGACATTGGTAGCCAAAGTTGTGAATGGTGCAGCAGGCTTCAGGGGCTAAATGGCCTTTCTAAATACAGAGACACTTGACGAGGTGCAACCAGAAATCCGGTCTGAATGATGGACAAACTAAATAGTCTTGGTTATTCCTGCATCCTATGGTGTTGATTGACTTCACTAAAACGTCTTTATTGTTAAATAATGAGCATAACACCAATCAAATAGAAAACACTGTCCTTTAACTTGACGGGCATTTAAAAAGGCAGTTTAATTAAATGTAGAATTAGAACCATACGATTTTATTAATCGCACATTAGTCAGATGCTACCTTGCAAAAGCAGCGTGGGCTTTGAGTGAACCCTGGTTATTTTTATCACAACCTGCTGCCGCGGTTCATTGTGCTTCGCTTTGACTCTCCATTTGTTGCTGTGCACATTTTAGATATGACGCAATACTGGAATATAAATAATAGCTAGTCACCTGGCAGGCGCGGACTGGTACATGGAGTATGCTTTTCGACAATTCTAAGGTGCTTCAGGCAGATGCCCTGCGTGCAATAATTGTTAAAAACGCATTGTAATATTTATCCTTCACCCAAGTCGTGGTGATCAAAGGGCTGGAAATCTATTGGTTAATGTGTCTGGAGAACCTAAATTGCATTGCCATCCAGATTACATGTGACGATCTTATCGAAGTTCTTCCTTTGGAGATTCTGCTTGCACACTGCTGGTGGTTGGTGAGTGAGGGGGGAGGGTGCCGAGTTGGCCTGATGCAGGCGTTGGGCGTCGCTTGAACCCACGTGATGACGAACACACAGCACAGCGAGAACCAGGAGAAAGTTCAGGAAAAAAGACTTTCCCAGGAACTTGCGCTGAAGGTTTAGTGAGGAGAGACATCAGCAGTTGTCCGGGGCAGTTCTCACAGCTTCATGAAAATAAACAACCCTGCAGGAAGCATTTCAACTCGTATACATAGGAAAAAATCCAACCGGAATCACCTCTTTGCCTATAAAGTGTTGAGCATCCTGGCAGTGCCTTTTATATCTGCAGGACCTGAGCACAGAATGAAAGGCTGTGCACCTGCAAGAGCATAAGAGACATCGCCGATAGAAAATCTACGTGAGAAAACCCTTGAAAATATAGGGAGGTAAGGATTTTTCACTGGTATTGTTGAATTCGGTTCTTTTGTGTGATAACGTTTGGCAGCAAGTGGGTGTTGTTGGATTTCTTTCTGAGTGGGAATGTCATGCAGTAAAGTTACTGGAGCAGCAACGGTTTAAACTCTTGTTTGATTAAACCGACGCATCTTGGTGAACTTGATCCTGTCAAGCACTCAGTTAACTGAAATTAGAAGCATAGGTTTCAACCAAATCAAAATAAATTTCAGATTTAAAATAAATTGAGCAGCACGTGGTCAGACTGACATTTGTTCCTTTCAGTAGTTTGACGAGTCTGTGGGTCTTCTACCTGAAACGTTAAGTCTGTTTTCTCTTTCCACAGATGCTGCCTGACCTGCCGAGTGGTTCTAGCATTTTTCTGTTTTTATTTCAGATTTCCAGTCTCTGCAGATTTATGCTTTTCAATTATTTGTGAATCTATGCCAGCCATTCGGATTTAAATAGTTTTGGTTAAAATTCTGAAGTGACAGCCAAAGCGATTGGGTTTCTACTAACGAGATCCAATACTAATTTAGTTATCTTCCTTTGGCGAAGCAAGGAGAAGAAAGGGCGAGATGCCCAGAAGTGTTGTTTTGTAATTGTTCGTAAATCTTTTATAATCTCTGTGACGATTAGCCTTTTCCCCTGAAAAATTGCCCGTGAATGGTTCGCCGAGCCATGTTTAACGTAGAGACAGCACATTGTGCGGTTTATCCATCCGCTGAACGCTGTCTCGACCTCTTCTTGCACTGGGTGCGGCACCATGTGACGTACGGTCAGGTTCGTGTTCATTTGAATCCAGGTAGAGATGCTTTTGCTTAAACCAGAGGGGACCTTACTCCGACGAAGGCTTGTATGTATGGTTATACCGGACTCGACCTACAACTGTAATCGGTTCAAACCATCCCCCATCCTTCTCCCCATTTAAACCTATTCGGCGCTCCCTCCCCCGGCTGAGAGGTTGGGGCTGTCTGACTCACCCCGCTGAAGCTCTCAACCCATTCCTCCCGAGGCGAGGGCGCGCCGTAGGGCGCAGGTTAAGTGCACGACCACTGGAAAATGATCAGGCTGTTCTCCGAATTTCTTTTTAATCTCCCGGTGATTATTGGACGTTTTATTTGGCTTTTTTTTAATGTCTGGATAATTGCTTAGTATTCCATTCGGGGTTTAAATGATCAAAATACAGACCATCAAAATATGCTGGGTCGAGCTGTTACTCAGACCTCTGGCTGATCCATTTTCAAATCCTGAGAGATCAACAGTGATTTGGAGTTTGGATTTGTTGTAGTTACGCGTACTTCCCAGAGTTGAAACATACCATCAACAGGATCTGAGTACAGCCAAGAGTGAATTAAGTTCCATTAGCCATAAACTGCTATCAATATTTCCATTGCATTAACACAAAAAGCCAGAAGGCTTGTTCTCATTAAATTAAAGAATTTTATAGAGATGTTCAAACTTGAGAATAGTTATGGAGAAAATTTTCACCAACCAGAGGATCAGTAACTGGATGGCACAGATGTCAAATAATCTGCAAAAAAAAATGCAGAGAATTCTCTTTGGTGTGATCTGGAATTGATTGGGTGAAATGATGGTGGAAATTGAAAGTAACCAATGAATCAAAAGGAAATTGGTTAGATGTTTTTCAAAGAAATACTTTCAAAGTTATGAGTGAGTGAGAAGAGTGGAATGCACCTTGAACAATTCCTCAATTTCAGAGATGCTTCCTTCTCTTCCAACTACTGACGTTCCTCTCACCCCATCAATTGAGTGTGATAAATTTCTCCAGCTGCACCATGGAGCCGAAGCCTGCAAGTTCACTTCACTCTTACTGACGGTTAACTCTGTCACTTCCACCCCAAGAGAAAAGCCCATTATCAACATCTTACTCCAAAGAATGACTTCTAGGCCTTGACCCCATCCTTTTCATTTCCATTGATACCAAACCCCTTTTCATTGCTAACCACACTTTGTGCATTCTTATCTTGCTCTTTCCAATGCCACACATTCAATTTCTCCCACTGCTCTTCTTCTGCCTGCTCTGAGGAGTGCAGTGCCACTGTACCAGACGAGTCCTGCTGTTGTTGCACACTCTGAGTGCAATTGGTTAAAATTCTATAGATACTTGTTTTTAAACCTGGTTGCAGGACCTCAGTTTGCTTGGGGGGGGGAGGAAATGGGGTCATGGGTGGTTAGGCAAGGTGTAATTGTTCATTGTTCATAGTTAATGATGGGGCAGAAATATTCTCTGAAGTGGGGGTGCAGCAAAAATTTTGGAACTTCTTCTCTTGACGAGAACACTTGTCCTCGTGAGATCCTAACTTTAATTTAGTATCAAAACACCTAACCATTGGCAGAGTGCAGGACCGCTGTAGTGTTCTCATCCCTGGATTTAGAAATAGTGGGACGAGGAGTCAGGGAAGTCCAGCTGCACTTTCCAACATCTGCAGCAGTCATAAACACACTACTGAAAAAAACAAAATTGCACTACACTGAATAGCGTGGGATTGTTAACCTTTTAAGATAATCCTCAAATATGTGGTTTGTCTTTTTCTTAGTAAACATATTCATTTGCCCTAAAGGATTTTAAAGAGGGCAAATTTGAAACAAAATTCCATAATTCTCCTGGTAGATCTTGGGCTTTCAAAATGTTTTAAATATTGGCTTACCAGTGTCAGTTTTGAAATTCTGCTTATATTTTCTGGGTCACCTCAGCCCACTAGTGAAGCAGCATGTGTTTCAATACCAGAAATGGTTCTTCCCCATATGTTATTTCCCTAACATTTCAGTGCGACACATGATCTACCATTCATTCCATCTTAGCTGGTTTATTCTGCAGAATCATTCATACATTTTACACATTACAGAACAACAAAGCAATCTCTCTGTGATGGTTTCATTCTGGGGAAAAATATGGGTGATTTTTGGGTAGTTTTTCAGTCTTGCGGCATTGATGTGTGAATGTGCCTGTTTTATGCTGGTTATATTTAGATAGCATTGTGCACCCAAAAATGGTCCATAGGGATCTTACCAGGATTAACTGTTAAGTACTAGTTCAATTTTCTTGTTTTTTTGGCAGATAAATCATCATTGGAGAATTGATCATGAGATTGCAGGTTTCTTTTTTGTAACTTTTAGTTCTTAATTAAAGCAGCGTTCATTTTGGCATGATGTTTGAAAGTGGTGGTGAGACACTGGTATAGGTCTAGTGTGCCCTTAAAGTTGCACTCTCAGTGCTTTTGGTTGTGGCTCAGCACTACAAACTCTAGTAGCACTCAAGGGCTTGGATACTGAAAACGCTATTACCCTTTCTGCTGTGCAGTGCTGAATCTTCTGGAGCCAAAGCCAAGTGCTTGGCGATATCAGGGAGGGATAGGAATAGCCCTGACCAGTGACTTAAGTTGGGAGCTTTGGTTGTTGTAGGAATTGATTTAGCTGTTGGAGGATCAGGGCCCAGCAATGGGAATCTTTGTTCATAGGAGGATTGGTATCCTGTCAGGAGAGGTGTGATAAAGGGGGTTTGGCTACCAGAACAGTTGGTGCCTATTGGGGGAGTGTGGGGGGAGGGAACTGGTGGAGGTGGCAAGTGGATGGAGATCTGGGCCTCTATCGGGGGGTTTAGGGGTTTGAATTCTGCAACTTGGGAAGGGAGTGGGGGAGTGCATGGCCGGGGGCAAATGGAGGGCTGAGACTGCTGCGATCAGGGTGTCAGTGAAGGAGAAAGGAAAACAGTAACTTAATGAATGGAGTCCCGATCTGGCTATTAAAAGCTTATTGTTTGGAAATGACCAACAACAGCTGCTGCCCAGAACAATGTCATGTCTGCAGTGTTTTAGAATCAATATTGAATAGTTTGGCTTCAGATAATTTATTTTCTCTGTCTGTATCTGAACTGGCCAGTTCTGCTGTTGGTCATCCATCTGTGAAATTAACTCAGATTTGTTCTCTTTGTTAGCACAGCCTGACCTGATGGGGAATTCCTACATTTATGCATTTTGCAGATTTTGGATTTCTTCGTTTTCTCACCCTCTCTCTAACTGCTGTCATTAATTTATCAGCTGAATGACTGCATTTACAGCTTATCTCCATTGCAACCCTGACCTCACCCTATCGGAGACGTTCCTTTCCTCTTATTCATCCCTCACCTGTTGTCTGCAGCTTATAACTAACATGTTTTCTTTCTATCCCAGTTCTGACAAGTCATTGACCTTAAAAGTTAACTTTATTTTTCTTTCCACAGGTGCTGCCTGACCTGATGAATGTTTCCAGCATTTTGTTTTATTTCAGACTTTGTTAAACAGGCTTGGTACTTCAAAACTCAGTGTCCATGAGGCATTGTGCACCATCAGCAGCAGCAGAAATGTACACTGCTGCAAGATGTAACCTCCTAGCTGACCATATCCCTCGCCCTATTGTTAACAATTAAGCCGGACAATCAACCTGGTTCAATGAGGAGTGCAGAAGGGCATGTCAGAAGCAGCACCAAGTATATCTAAAGTGTCATCCTGATGAAGTTGTAGCACAGGACTATGTGCATGTTAAGCAACATGCAATAAACAGAACTCAACTATCTCACAACAAATGGATTAGACGTAAACTCTGTAATCCTGCCACGACATAGCACCAGGGAGAGTGAGCAAAGGATAACAGCTGGAATTCAACTTGGACAAGTGTGAAGTGATGCATTTTGAGACGTTAAACCAGGGTAGGGTGAATGACAAGGTACTGGGGAGTGTTGTAGAACAGAGACATAGGGGCATAAGTCCATAGTTCCTTGAAAGTGGCAACACAGTGGACTAGGTGGCAAAGAAAGCTTATGGCAAGCTTGCCTTCATCGGATGGAGCATTGAGTACAAGCGTGGGGGCGCCATGTTACAGCTGTACAAGACATTGGAGCATTGTGTGTGGTTCTGTTTGCCATACGATAGAAAGGATGTGATTGAGCTAGAGAGGGTGCAGAAAAAAAAGTAATGTTCAAGGGACTAGAGGGCTTGATTTATAAGGAGAGACTGAATAGGCTGGGACATTTTTCCCTGGGGTGAAGGGGGCTGAGGGGAGACCTTATAAAGGTTTATAACATCATGAGGGGCGTCTATAAGGTGGATGGTTGCAGTTCTTTTCCCAACATTGAGGAGTATAAAATTAGAAGGCACAGGTTTAAGGTGCGAAGGGAAAACTTAAGGGGAACCTGAGGAGCAAGTTTCTCCATGCAGAGAATGGTGGGTATATGGAACCAGCTGCCAGAGGAAGTGGTACAGGCATGTGCAGTTAGTGTTTAAAAGACAATTGTGCAGGTTCATGCATAGGAAAAGTTTAGAGGAATATGGGCCAAATGCAGGCAAATGGGACTAGCTCTAGAAAGCACCTTAGTCGGCATGGACGAGTTGGGCCAAAGGACCTGTTTCTGAGCTGTAAAACCTTTTATGACTGTCTCATCATGAATAGTGATGAACAATTAAACAGCTGACAGAAAGATAAGATAAGATATCTTTTATTAGTCATCTGTACACAAAACACACAGTGAAATGCATCTTTGTGTAGAGTGTTCTGGGGGCAGCCCGCAAGTGTCGCCACGCTTCCGGCGCCAACATAGCATGCCCACAACTTCCTAACTCATACGTCTTTGGAATGTGGAAGGAAGCCGGAGCACCCGGAGGAAACCCACGCAGACACAGGGAGAACGTACAAACTCCTTATGGACAGCGGTGGGAATTGAACCCGGGTCGCTGGCGCTGTAATAGCATTACGCTAACTGCTACATTACCATGCCTGCCCAAGGAGGAGGAGGCTGCAAGAATACTCCCAATTTCAACAATTATGGCTGTAGCTGTATTTAGCCAGATGATCCATCTCAACTTCATCCTTGGCTCCCCATCATCACAGAAGCCAGTTTTGAGCCAATTTGATGCGCTCCACATGATAGCAAGAAATGGCCAAGAGGACTGGATACAGCAATCCCAACATCCCAACAGTAACATTGAAGACACCTCCAGCCAAGCTATTCCAGTACATTACAGCAATAGCATTTACCTGATGATGTGCAAAACTGCTCTAGAATGTCTGGTTCACAAAAAAACCAGAACTGTTCTAATCCAGCATTGGGACAGTGGGAAAGGAGCAGACTTCTGATTAACAGCCAGTATGTGCCAGATAACAGAGCTTTGACTGTAATGCACAAAAGATACCTTTAATTTTACAGTCAGCAAGACGAGTATTTCAACATCAGATATTTCAATGTGTTAGGACAAAGTTGCATTTAACAAAGTGAAATGAAGTTTCACAATGGGTGTTGGAATGCTTTCACAATGATATTGTAATTCCATTGTTCAATCCTGATTGTTTTTTAAAAACAAGTCTCTGACCTTATCAGGAGAGGAAGCTGTGCCCCTCATTATGCCTACTGCTAAACACTGTCAGGGTGTTCAGCTGCAGTTCTTAGCAGATTGCAGCCAGAACCTTACCATTTGCTGAAGTATTCCCGTGCACCTCTCGGGTATGGAGGGTCTATTCATTAACGTCAAGTTAACATGGGCAGGTAGGGGCTGCATGCTGAGAGTCCAGACAGTTGGCTGTGTCCAGCATGATTTGCCCCAATGATGGTTGAAGCGTGGAAAAAGACTGCTCAGTCTTTAATATATTGAATTTTATGGATGCAGGAAGACTGGTGGCCTTTGTTAGAGGAATGATATTGTGATGGAGAAATAATTAGGGACACGAGGGTTTAACTTTGGGATCTGTATATACCTTTGTGGTTTTTTTGAGATTTCACAGGCACTTCTCGTCTTATCCCATGGTGTGGTTGCTGTTACAGTTGAGTGGTTAAGTGTGTGAATTGCTATAAGCTATTTGAAGAATCAACAATTCCAGCCCATTTTGCATTTCGTACCTTGGAATAGCAGGAATGGGGCAAAGAGAGAGGCACTAGACTGGTGAGGTAGCCAGCAGACCTGAAGGATGCAAAGAAAAGGAGAGCTGAAAGATTTATAAGCGAGTGGAAAGGTGTAAGTATGAAGTCAGGAAGGAGGAACTGGAAATACGTGTGTCAAAATGATCTGAGCAAGCAGTAAGGATATACAGGGGAGTAAATCAAGGTTGGAAGAAAGGAAAAGCCACTATGTGAGCAGGGGATAGAAGACCACCAACCAGCAACACATACCAGCACTGCATGGTGAGGAGGACTGAGGAGAGGGAGGAAGTGTTAGTGTGAAGTGGAGGATGAAACGCAATTGGATTAATGATGCGCATGATGGGGCCAGCTGCTTTTTTCATCTGTAATAGAATATAATGTTCAAACAGTTCAACTGCTGGGGCTATCACATTTATTAATTTCTCAAAAGGGAGACAATTCACAATTTGCATCAAATGCCTAATATACAAATGATTCAAGCTTGGAGTGTCTCAAACTCCAGCTTGTGCCATTCCTGTATTTTCAATGCAGTTACACACGGGCTTGTCTTCAGAGCTGTTTTTTGTTATGGAATCTGTTCTGCTAGTTTCTCTGTCTATGCTGATCATAGCTACTGCATTTCCAATATTGCTTCACCTCATTACATTGCTGACGTTGGTGGAAAATTAATTGTTTGTGACCAGTTGGAAATTCCTGTATGCTATTCAGTGTCCTAACCTTGAATGAGGAGGAACTATTGATGGATATTGCAGCCAGCACCAGCAGAAATGGGCCAGATTTTCTAAATGACTTACCGATGTTTTTTTTTTGTCAAAGGGTCAGTGGAGAATCATGCATTTGCTGAAAAACTGATCTTTTGATTTTGCCAGATATTGTAGCTGCAACATCAAAACTCAGTGCCCTGGTGGAATCTCCCAGCCTTTGTGTCAGCAGATGGTTCCAAATACTGGTGCATAACCACAATGATCCAGCCCATTACAGAAAAAGATACTGTGTGAACAATCTCTACCAATATATATAGTCTCTGTGCAATTTTATGGGGTATACCTGAGCAGAAGATTGACTTGTCCAGATGAAAGGTCTTGACCGAAATGTTGAATATCCATTTCCCTCCACAGATGGTCAGTTTTGAATGCAGCAATGCTCATTTGTCTAGGTCTAACACTCCATCATGGACAGAATGGGCATGCAAAAGGCACCTCCCAGCCACCACAGGTGCCAACAGGACAATGACAAAGGAGGAATACCAAGCTCAACACCCAAGACCTTTTCCACCCCACTGTCACAGGGAGCCAGGGACTTGTGAGCAGCAATATCCACTCAGGCTAAGCATCCATAAGGCAATTCTCTCTCTCGTATGAGACCCGCTGAGTTCAGCATTTTGTTTGTCGTTGCAGGAAATTGACCTTAGTAACTTGTTTCATTAAATTTCTTGATTATATATTTAGGATTTTAAAAGTGCAGGCAAATAAGCAGAACAGTGACATTTGTACAAAGGATGACCTAGAAATTTGAGGGTGCTTTTATTTTCTGGTATTTAAACACAGTTTCATGTCCCTGTTTTTTTTTTAAATTGTGAAATTTGACTGTTGGGCATTTGCAAATTAGGTTTACAACTTTGACTGCTTCAACCAGAACCAAAAGTGCCACTTAAAACTTGAAGACAAAAGAGATTCTAGAATCAAGAACAAAAACAAAACGCTGGAGGACCTTGGGTTCTTTTGCAGAGTGTCAATGCAAAATGTCGGCTTGCACCTTTTGCCTCCTCAGATGCTGCTTTTCACTTAACTTTGGTATTTTGGACTGCCTTTGTAACACCAACGTTTAGAAAAGCTCCACTCAACAATTTCTTGCAGCTGCTGGCACCTAGACACACAGCTGAGAGCTCGGGTAGCCCTTAATGATACACACTCCTCTGGATATTACTCTCTTTTTCACCAAGTGGCCCTGTGATTCCTGAGGACATGGAGTGTACACTTGGGTTTATTGGCAGAGGCCTTGAAAGGCTGGTGGATCACACTGCATTCAGGAGAGAAGACTCTATTTAAGGGGCCACAGCCAGGTGCTCCTGACAGGAAATTGTCAGGGAAGTCTCTGGACCACAGTATAGTGTTTGGACATCTGATATTTTTTTGGAAGCCCACATGGCAACCAATAGCATTAGCCAGTCAGCAGGCTGATAGTAAAGGTGGTGTTGTGGAGAAAGCTCCATGATTTCCATAAACACTGCAGCGATCAGAAACTGAAGTGGCAAATATCAGCAGATGTGGACTGGAGTGATACTGAGGTGAGGAAGTGTGAGCTTGATTTCCGCTGTGAGAAAAATCCAGGCCTATGTGTAAGCTTGTACTTGAGATCTCATATGAGAGAGAGAACTGCCTTATGGAGGCTTAGCCTGAATGGACATTGCTGCTCACAAGTCCCTGGCTCCCTGTGACACCGCAGTGGAAAGGGTGTTGAGCTTTGTATTCTTCCTGTGACGTTGGCACCTGTGGTGGCTGGGAGGTTATTTTTTTCCATGCCCATGCCATCCATGAAGTGGAGTGTTAGGTCTAGGCAAATGAGCATTGCTGCATTCAAAACTGACCAGCAATATGTCTGAATGCGCAGGGAAGGACCAGTCTTCAGGATGAGCAGTGTGCAGAGTAAGCTGTGGGCATATGGAATGGAATACAGCAGTCTGCCCTTGAATACAGGTTTTCGTGAGATTGGCTCTTTAACATTATTAATGAGCTTTTAGTGTTCATAAAAAGGTTATTCTTCTGAGTGAACATTGCCATTTTATAGACCATGTTGTTGAAAGCAATAATGATGAATTTTGAGTCACACTATTGTTTTTGTCATTTGGGCAGGATTGACACCAATAAAACTGCATTAGTGTTCAAAGTTGAACATGTGATGGTAGTGTCTGACTGTAAGGCACCAGGCAAAATGCACAAAATTGCTTAACAAGGTGCTTTTCAACTACACTGCTCTTTTTGTGATTTGCATTGATACCTCCAAATGACTTGCATTATAATAGTCTTAATTTGGGAAGATCAGAGAAGCAAAGGGGTAAAGGAAGAGGACTGAGGAGTATGAAATGGGTGGCTTGTTTTCAAAGGTGAGTGTCAGCAGTAGATGGAGAGTATCAGGAGTTCCGTCTTGCTTCTAAATACACAGGCACTGGAAGCATGCAAGCTACCTTGTGAAAGAGCAATTCTTAGTCTGATTAATGCTTGCATTTCTGTACTACTTTTAATTAATGGTGTGCCTTCTATGCAATCTGCTCATTCACTGTGCCTGGGTTTTGTATGGACCTACATAGGAATGAGCAGATCTGTTAAGTAAAAAAGTGGAAGAAAAAGCATATTATGTTTATTTCCAATACTGTCTATTAACAATCACTGGGGAAATAACTAGTATTTTTCTTGATGTCAGTTTGTTGCCAAACACAATTCTGAGTAAATACTGCAAACTATCATCTTGCAGCTTGGCGAATAGGTGCACAATCTTTAATAAAGTTTTACAGTAGCAATACATTTTAAAGTAATCATAATCTAGTGCCATACGGATGAACTAAAGATTAAACTCTGTAACATTCATCGGAATGCACTGGAAAAGTGTATTCCGTTTTTTATTTAATGTAGTGCTGAATTGCAGTTGAGTTAAGCAACCTGGCGTATTTTTAGTATCACTTAAAAGTGTGAATTATTCTTATGAAACTAAACTTGGTGTTAAAGTAAAATACATTTGTATTTGTATGTAAAATTCTGTAGTGATTAAGATGATGTCAGCAGTATGCATGAAGAGCAATAAAGTCTCGTGCATCTGCAGTGAAGCCAGCACCAGGCAGGATTTGTCAGAGGAGGATCTGTTGCATTCACTGGGGCTTGGCATAGAGGGCACCCTATTGGTGGTGAGAGTTGCTGCTGTACTGAAAAGATGGATGAATGATAAGTTGGATGATTATGGGAAAGAATTAGAATTTTGATGGGTTGCAGAAGTGTGATGATCTATTTTTATGTGGATAAATAAAAATTGCCATTTATTTTGCCTCATCATTTATATACATTCAATTGAACCAAAATACTATTGTAAAGGTTTGATATTATGGGATTTAGCAATGTAATATGGAGAAATGAGGTTAATTGCACTGGTAGAGAAAAGCAGATTTTTTTTTACATCCTAGTCTGTTGTTATTTATTGATATGTAGAAAGACTTGGGTATCCATGCATGTGAATCTTAAAGTTAACAAACAATAGGAAACAATTAGGAAAGCAAATGGTATATTCCTATTTGCTACATAAGTATTGAAATCCGAGAGTAAAGGGTTTCTTGGAAATTAACATTGAGCTTTTAATTTAAATTAAAATTAAAATTAAAATTGGTGAGACATTCTGGAGGATTGTGCACGGATTTGGTCTCCTTGTCCAAGAACACATACATGTATTGGTTTATTATTGTCATTTGTACCGAGGTACAGTGAAAAGCTTGTCTTACAAACAGATCGTACAGGTCAATTCATTACACAGTGCAGTTACATTGAGTTAGTACAGAGCGCATCGATGTAGTACAGGTAAAAACAATAGCAGTACAGAGTAAAGTGTCACGGCTCCAGAGAAACTGCAGTGCAATAAGGTGCAAGGTCACGACAAGGTAGATCATGAGGTCATAGTCCATCTCATTGTATAAGGAAACTGTTCAATAGTCTTGTCACAGTGGGGTAGAAGCTGTCCTTAAGTCTGGTGGTACGTGCCTTCAGGCTCCTGTATCTTCTACCCGTTGGAAGAAAAGAGAATGTCCTGGGTGGGTGGGGTCTTTGATTATGCTGGCTGCTTCACCAAGACAGCGAGAGGTAAAGACAGAGTCCAAGGAGGGGAGGCTGGTGTCCATAATACGCTGGGTTGTGTCCACAACTCTCTGCAGTTACTTGCAGTCCTGGGAAGAGCAGTTGCCGTACCAAGCTGTGATACATCCAGATAGGATGCTTTCTATGGTGCATCGGTAAAAGTTGGTGAGAGTCAAAGGGGACAAACCAAATTTCTTTAGCCTCCTGAGGAAGTAGAGGTGCTGGTGAGCTCTCTTGGCCGTGGCATCTACGTGATTCTTGAAGATAGTACATTACATAAAACTTGACTTTTCAATTCAACAGACAAAATTTTGCAAGCCAAATACCTTCCATCATTAGTTCAATTGCCCAGATCAATTAAGGTTACCTAACACAGCACTGGAGAGCTTTCTTGGCCGTGGCTTCTATGTGATTTGACCAGGACAGGCTGTTGGTGATGTTCACTCCCAGGAACTTGAAGCTCTCAACCCTCTCGACCTCAGCACCATTGATGTAGACAGGTGCATGTACACCACCCCCTTTCCTGAAGTCAATGACCAGCTCTTTAGTTTTGTTGACATTGAGGGAAAGGTTGTTGTCATGACACCATTCCACTAAGCTCTCTCTCCTTCCTGTACTCTGACTCATCGCTGTTTGAGATAGGGCCTACAACGGTGGGATCATCTGCAAACGTAGATGGAGTTAGAGCAGAATCTGGCCACACAGTCATGAGTGTATAGGGAGTAGAATAGAGGGCTGAGGACACAGCCTTGTGGGACACCAGTGTTGAGAATAATTGTGCCGGAGGTATTGCTGCTTATCCTCACTGATTGCGGTCTGTTTGTAAGCGGTCAAGGATCCAGTTACAGAGGGAGGTGTTGAATCCTAGGTCTCGGAATTTGGTGACAAGCTTACTTGGGATTATTGTATTGAAGGCAGAGCTGTAGTCAATAAACAATAGTCTAACATAGGTGTCTTTACTGTCCAGATGCTCCAGAGCTGAGTGTAGGGCCAGGGAGACGGCATCTGCTGTAGACCTGTTTCAGCGGTAGGTGAATTGCAATGGGTCCAGGTTGTCTGGTAAGCTGGAGTTGATGCGTGCCATGACCAACCTCTCAAAGCACTTGTGGTGGATGGTGGATGTCAGAGCCTCTGGTCGGTAGTCATTGAGGCATGTTACCTTGCTTTTCTTCGGTACCGGGATGATAGTGGTCTTCTTAAAACAGGAGGGAACCTGAGATTGAAGCAGTGAGAGGTTAAATATGTCCGCAAGTACTTCTGCCAGCTGATCAGCACAAGATCTGAGCACACGACCATGGACACCATCTGGGCCAGGTGCTTTCCTCGTGTTCACTCTCCGGAAGACTGATCTTATGTCCTCCACTGCGATCACGGGTTCAGCTGCATTGATGGCTGTCAGGGTGGATGGTGACAATCCACTTCCCTTCTGTTCACAACGCACACAGAATGCGTTAAGTTCATCCAGAAGGGATGCGCTGTTGTTAGCTATGCAGCCCGACTTTGTCTTGTAGCCTGTTATGGTATGTAAGCCCTGCCATAAATGACGTGTACTTCCCTTTGTACATGTTCACTAAACAAAGAAATATTGAATAAATCAGTCCTTGCCTCTTTAAAATTTTCCTCAAAGCCTACCTTGTAAAATTGTGTATAACTTGTGTTTAATCTTTTTTTCTTGTGAATACTGCTTATATGAATCTGTGCCTGTGATGCCACTACAAGTACATTTTTCACTGCACCTGTGCATACGTGTACTTGTGCATATGACAATAAACTTGACTTTTTTTGACTTTGACCTTTGACCAAGATAATGGATAGGGGCACAGTCTCAAAATGAGTCAGCCATTTGGAATGGATGATTTTTTTTCATTAAAAGGGTTATGAATCTTTTTGGTCATCAGATTCCGGAAGATCTTGGATGCTGAGGCATTGAGTACAGATGAGATGGAATGCTTCATAAATTGAGGGATTATGCGGATTTTTGCAGAAAAGTGAAATGGATGAAGATCAGCCATTCTCTTGCTGAAAGGTGGAATAAGTTTGATTGGCCAAATGGCCTACCCCCGTCTCTGTTCCTGTATTCATGTGAGACAGTTTGCTCTATCGTCAAATGTAACTGTGTGAAGTATAATGGTGGTAGGATGGGTTATGGCACAGGATTTTGGAAGAAACAACTATAAATTTAAATCTTCTGCCTACACATTTGCTGGATCTTTGTCCATAACAACAATTTAGAAACAGAGAATCCATGGAAACCTGCTGCATTCACAAACATTAAACCAGAGGTGGGCAGCAGTTGAGTCAGAGGAAATGTCAAGACATCCTAAGGAGGAGTGAAATCTGCAAAAGGGTGAACAATAGTAAATGAAATTCAGTGTAAACAAGGGCCCTTCCGCAAGTTGCAGTGGACTGTTTATATATATAAAAAAACAGCAGTTGTTTATTGTAGAGATTTTAAAATAAACTATGTAAATAACCAGTACAAACTTTACTTTTTGACAGATTTTGCATTAGGCAGTTATTCCTCAATGACATTGAACAAGGTGTAACACATAACTTCACTGCCCTATTTTAGTGGTTATGCTATTCTTTAGCTATGTACAGTATACTTGCAGCAGTATTAACCAATTACCAATGTTAAAAGTTTATATTTGAGTCAGAGCTTTATGGGATGCATGCAAATTTCTTCTGGGCTGTGATGTCTTCTGGGATCTATCTGGCACTGCAGTTAGATAATGAGAATATTTTAATCTTCAGTAGTGAAGGTGGCAGCATCTACCATGATCTACTCCAAAGCAGCTTGAGTGCTTTGGGGTCTACCATTCTGTGGGCATTGACATGGAAGGGGTGTATGCAGACTGTCCCACAGCTGGGGCAGGTGCTGCTTAACTGGTTGGGTGGGTCTAAAACCTGGACATGTGGTGATGAGAAAATGGTTGAATATCATAGGAAGCATTTTAACTTTACAATATAAAGAGATCTTTCAACAGTTGACATATTCAGAGGGTAGTTTGAGGACTTCCAGCTTTTGCAAAATTAGCTACAGGAAATGGGTTTATTCATGGAGACAGTGGAGCCATAATGCAGGAGATACATCCATTAACTCTTATGCCGAGTGCTGTTTCATTGGTGTGGAACATTTTGTTATCAAAACAAATGTCTTTTGGTTAAGTATATCTAAATAATTATTGTGGAGAAGGATGGGCATTTGGATGGTGGTAAGATAGAGACAGAGGCTGTCATTTAATGTTCAGTTTTGACCATTAAGTATAAATAGTCATGTAACTATTAAGTAGATGGCTCCCAAAGCTTTGTACTACCTGGGCAATCTTGGTATCCACCCTATCACAGACATTCCTTCGTAGACGTATAATGAAGAATGGAGCAGACTCTCCTGGCTGCTGTGCATACACCTTCTCGCCCATCTCCTGAAAGGACTCCATTCCATTCTCTTGGCCTTGAACAAGATAACAAGACTTTCCACACTAATGCCTCTGAATGACTTCCTCTTTCCTTTTAATTCTAGTGGAGTGTAGGTCGTGGTTGACAGATCTTTCAATTTCTTTCTTTCCTGATCTTTTGTCTACCCTTCCCCTCCAAGCCAGAGCAAAGATTGGATTTGCTTCAGGAACAGCACCTCATCCACCTGAGCATGTTGTAACTGTTAGGACACAATATTGAATTCAGCTGTTTCGGATAACCATCCTTTCCTGGGTATCAGAATTGTCCAGTTTTGTTTTGTTACAGGTGGATAGACTAGAGGGCACAATCTTAGACTTAGAGGGTACCAGTTTAAAACAGAAATGAGGAGAAATTTCTTTAGCCAGAGGGTAGTGAAATTATGGAATTCTTTGCCACATACAGCTGTGGAGGCCCAATCATTGGGGGCCTTTGAGATTGATAGGTATCTAATTAGTCAAGGTATCAAGGGATATGGGATAAGGCTGGAAATTGGGGCTAGATAGGAATAGTATTAGTTATCTCATGGAGCAGACTCGATGAGCTGAATGGCCTACTGCTCCTTTGTCGTGTGATTACTTACACAGCTCTTCTCGCTTGCTATCTGTGTATGTACACCCTGAGCACCCTGGGTATTTCTGCTGTTCTTTTTCAGAATTCCATCAGCTGCTCCGTTCGTCATCACACACTTCCAGAATGTTCTTTTTGTGTTTTCCCTTTATAAATGCCCTGATGCATCTATTGAAAAGGTAACACCAAAAGCACTGTGCCTCAACCCTATCACAGATGTTCCTTTGTTCTTTCTACCCTTCTTTTCTATTAGTTAAAACATTTTTTATGAATTTTACATTTTGATTAAATACCTTTTGACCTGAAATGTTAATTTTGTTTCTCCCAGCACAGTTGATGCCTGACCTGCTGAATATTTCCAGTACTTCCTGTCTTTATTTCAGATTTCTAACATTTGCAGTGTTTGCCTTTCAACAATTAAGTAGTATTTTTTCCAGTGCTGAGTGGCCATTAAGATCACACAAATAAATATTTTTACCCCATTTAGATTTTTAAGAATATTTTCAGTCACTTTTCATATAAAATAATTTGAACATTATAAAAATTGATGAAAGACACCAATTAGCTTTTATCAGATGGTGGAAATGTACTAAGTACTGACTGTTTTCAATATTGTGTGGCTGTTTTTTCATCTAGTTATTTGTAGAAACAGTATCCCTTTTGTTTACGTTTTATTGAAATATCAAATGTCTGAAACACCCACCTGCAATTTGGCTAATACTAAAAGCTCAAAATCTGTGGTTATTATAAAAATGGAAAACAAAGGCTACTCATTCATTTTGTGCAAGATGCAACCAAAGTCAGCAGTTTAATTTATTATTTTTCTGTGAATTGTTTTCCTTTCAATTTCTTGCTCCACATAAGGGAGACATTTTTATGTTGAAAAGCCTATTACCTTGGAAAAATATATTGCAAGGAACTTGCAGATGGCATTTTCATTCCCTTTTTTAATTTGCAGGAATCAAATGGGGTTAAATTAAGAGCAAAGACTTGCTGTTGGTTTTCTGCCATGCTGATTTAGTAGGGACTTGTGGGGATAGGCAGTTGGTGTTAGTTAAATAAAACCAGGTTATGGACCTGTTCCAGGTTTTCTGCTGCATGCCTTTGATTCTTAATATATATATATATATATAACCTTCATAAAACGTTTGCAATTAACAGCTGGATCTGCTGACTTTTTATGACCCAATATCCCAACAACTTGACATAAGAAGCTTTAAATATGAATCATTAAACATGATTATATAGATTTACTGGTTCCTTCCAGTTTTATTTTTCATAGTTGGGTAATAAGTTTGTGGATGGGGAGTTTCTCCATGAAAAAAAACTGATGTTACACTTGGAGTCAGTAAGTAGAATGCTGGGGCTAACTCAGTTACTGGTTTAATATTTCTTGGGTGTTCTTGTGTTGATCTGTGTGAGTATGAAGCATGTCACTAACAAAGGTCTGTTCTTTCAACAGCTGATCACGAATCAGCATGGTGCAGGTGCCAACTCTTGTCATTTTGCTTTGTTGCATTAAGCATGCGATAATGCTCAAGCCTGAATGGCAGAAAACACACGTACCTGCTGTTTATCCCAAGGCAACTGTTACACTGGAGAATGCACATTTTGACGGTAAAGCCAACCTGAAAGTAACCTCGCTGTGTGGATTAGACTGTCACAAAAGAGCACCCCTGCCAACCTATGAAAACCTGAGAGAATATTTGTCTTACGAAACTTTGTACCTAAATGGAAACAGAACTTTCACAGATGTGGATATCCGTGGTTTCATTGCTGCTGGTTTAGGAAATGAACAAAATCACAGAAATGGTGTAAGAACGAAAAGACAGATCTTTGGCTTGGATGCCAGATTCAGCATCTCAGCGAAAAACTTCCTGTTCAATTATCCTTTTTCAACTTCAGTGAAAATCTCCACAGGTTGCACTGGGACCTTAGTATCTGAGAAACATGTTCTAACTGCTGCCCATTGTATTCATGATGGCAAGAACTACGTGAAGGGTGCACAAAGGATGAAAGTTGGATTTTTTAAACCAAAACAGAGAGAGAAGGGAAGAACCATAAATCACATCAACTCACTTCTTCCAGAAAAACCTCGATTCCATTGGATAAGAGTGAAGCGGACATACATTCCAAAGGGATGGATCAAAGGTTTGGCAAATGATATTGGCATGGATTATGACTATGCAATTCTGGAATTGAAAAGACCTCACAAGAAACCCTTCATGAAAATAGGAGTCACTCCTCCTCGAGGGAAGTTGCCTGGTGGCCGGATTCACTTTTCTGGGTTTGATAATGACCGTCCTGGAGATCTCGTTTATCGTTTCTGTTTGGTCAAAGATGAAACCTATGACCTCCTATATCAGCACTGTGATGCTCAGCCAGGGGCCAGTGGTTCAGGTGTTTACATCAGAATGTGGAACAGGCAAATTCGGAAATGGGAGCGAAAAGTGATTGGAATATTTTCAGGTCACCAATGGGTGGATAAGAATGGTGTGCAACAAGATTACAATGTAGCTGTTCGGATCACTCCTCTGAAATACGCACAGATTTGTTTCTGGATTAAAGGAAATTATGTTGACTGTAGGGATGGATGAGATCCTAATTCTTGCTCTGCTTTTTAAACCATGTGCTTTGCAAACTAGTATACACTTGTACCACAAATATTCAATTCCAGAGCCTAATTCACTGTGGGCACGGTTCTTCTGAGAAAACCTAAAAGAACCAATTATTAAATTGGTGATCAATAAGAATAAGAGAAAAAGATGCATGAACAGCAGGGAATAGAGAGATGTAGACCATGTACAGGCAGATGGGATTTGTTTAGATTGGCAACATGGTTGGTGCAGACATGTAGGCTGTACTGTTCTATGTTCTATAATGTACTTGGCCTTCTCCTGAGTAGGGGAATCAGAGTTCAACCTGGGTACTGGAAGGAGGCTGCTCCCTAACCGATGCTGCAACCATGTGTCAGAGACGAGCAGCTGCATTGTAAATGCATTCTTTTTGGTTGCAGAGTGATCATAATCTGAAGTTATGTCTTGCATTATGAAAGCATGTCTGTAATCTGTCAGATTATCTGTTTTATATGAGAAGCATGTCAGTTTAAAGTTACTTGAAACTAGTCTCAATGCTACACAAGCAAGCATTGAAAGAAAATCAAAAAAACTGGAAATCTGAAATAAAAACAGAAAATGCTGGGAACACTCAGTGGGTCAGACATTATCTGTGGAAAGGGGAACAGTTAACATTTCAGGTCCAGGATCTTTCATCAGAAATGAATGTTTCCAGCAATTTAATTTTTTTTATTTCAGGCAAACATTGACTTGATTAAAACTGCTGATAATTGACCAACATGTCTCTAAGCTAAAAAGAACAGTGGAAAGGGTACCACTGATTATCAGTTATTCAATTTGTGATTTAATGAGTGGAGAGCAATTGTACCTTGAGCATCACAACCCCTTTTGGAAACCTTTGCTGTTAGCTATAGTACTATTAACGATAATAAACATACACGTGATCATTCACTTCTTTTAATTTGGACTTTGAGGCATAAAGTGAATGGCTATTCAAAATAAATTTGCAGTTAGTGATGACAAAATAACATGAAGTGATTTGCCATGAAATGGAGGCATGAGAGATTAATTGCATTTGAATCAGGCCTTAACATATATTAAAAATTGAATATACAAGTCAATGTCAAATTAAAACACTAGTTTCAATCCTTGCTATACCTTTTGCATAGCACTTACTGACCATTGGAAAAATGTCTGAAGCTTTAGTTTATTCAACAGAAGATTAAGAAATTTATAACCTTATTTTTTCAGTCCCGGGGGATGAACTCTGTTGGTGGGGAGATACCTGTTTTTGTTAAAGCTGGTGTGTATGTAAATTTACCAGAGTTAATTTCTTTGTTTTTTTTGACAAAGACATCTACGGTAAGCATTTATACCTTTATACAACTACCAAATGTATTACTGCTTGAGAATTGTTTGTAGTATCTGGCTAATGAGCCATGGGCTCTGAATGTAGACAGTTTCTAATGCAATGTATGTCAATATTTTAATCAATAAAAAGTGAATAGTCCAATTTTATTTGTATCTGTAGTAATTCTTTATAAGTGGACTTTTTATAATTTTTGGCATTGGCAGCCTTACCCACATTTGGAGAATGACAAAAGAAATTGGGCCTGATTGTGGTCAATCTTTGAGGTTACTCCACACTTCTCCCTTCCCAACCCCCCTTACCCACTCAACCAATTTCCTTGCATTTTCATTAGCTGTACTTGGTTCTGGAGCCCTGCTAGTACAATCTTCCTGGAGGTCAAGGCAGTCCCACAAGGTGGGGCAGTCCCTAAGAGGTGACTGAATGTCAAGTGGTGGATCCCAAGGCTATGTCCCTAGTGCCTTGGTGTTTTTATTTTGGCAGCTTGTGACTTAAAAAGAAAGACCTTTGAAACCCTTTTCAATGTCTCTGATGATTGTACGTTTTAAAGATGGTTCAAATAGTTAAGTAAATAAAATCAATAAATATTTAAAATACTTCCTTAAATACCTTTCTGCTAGAAATTAATTAAAAACAAAATAATAAAACACTACTCTGAGATTCTTTTTAAATAAAGGTCAGTGACTCCATTCCAATGAATAGAGTCATGCTACTTTTGCCAGCAATTCCTGACATAAGGAGATGCATCTGCTCTGTCCCTGGACTCTGTGCTGGGTTCAGTAGCAAAGAGGGATTAAGATGCATTGAACCCTGTATGGCAATCAGGAATGAGCTGAACTGTATACAGCAGTTAACTGGCTGTACTCTATTGGTACCACTAGCTCAATATGAGTATGATCCAGCCAAAAATATGTAGATTCCATGTGCGATTAGAAATGTCTGGCTAAAGGGAGGCCAGTTACTCACCATGCTTTCACATTTCATTCTTGTACGCAAGGCTATCGGTCCTAATTCGATTTCCAAATCCTTTCATTGGACTTTTAACATAAAAACTAATTAAAAATATTGTAAAGTGCTTTGAAATGGCATGAAAGACTAGGTTTAGTAATCGATGTCCAAATTATGCAAAGACCTTTTCAACAACATCAAGGAAGCATCTCCTGACATTTGATTTTAAGATAGAATCTAAATGCTGAAATAATAGTAAGGCCATTGTAAATAACTGCAGGGTTGTAGAATATTGCCTATAAGGTATCCGAGCATTATTATCCTCAGATGATGATAAAAAGGATTTTTAAACAGTGAAATTTGTAGCTGATGGGAATAGGCATTGAATTTTGGAGACTTAGAGGGTTGAAGTTATCATCTTGTAATCAAAGAATAACTTCTATCCTTTATTTTCTTTTGATGTTTGACTTCCACCCGGACTTTGTCATTCATGAGTAGCATTGGGTGACTACATTCTAAAAAAGAGTTGTCAGTCAATCTTCAATTTGTTGAGCCAGATTCATAGAATCAAAGCAGTTTACCTCAGAACATTTTCTAGGAACAAATTCTTTAAATTTGCCTTGTTCCTGGCTGCAGATCTCTTTTTATCCTTTTGTCTTTGAAAGCTTCTGGATCCTTTAACACCATTGCTCAATTTCTATAATGACTTCCACATCTTGCACATTGCTCAACATGTATAGGCTGTACTCTGAAACACTTGTCAGTAACCTGGACATGATTTATAGAAAAATGTCCTAACTAAAAAAAAAATTCTATTGGTAACATCTGGACCCTTTTTTAACATTGTTTACTCAGCTGTAAAATCAGATTTTGTACATGTGTTGTATATGTGATATCTGAATATAGTTGTCAGTGTGTAGGACTGTAACCCTGTCATTAACTTTGTTTCATAAGCCTGATCTAAACATGAATTGGAATTGACTGCCATCACTTCAACTTAGTCGGTTTAAATTTTTAAAACCAATTAGATTTCAAGTGGGAAACTGTCAGTGGGAACAAGAATGACAGAAAACAATTGAGTTATAGAATTAAACCTACAATGAAGTTTGCAGTGACATGCTGTCTAGTTAAAATGTTCCAGTTGTCTCAAGTTCATCAAATGAAGTGCACCATCCAAAATACTGAGGATGGATTTATTTAAAATACAATTTGCTCAGTCTGACATCGGATTTAAATGCAACTTCCCAGCTCTCCAAGCTATTTACACCAAAAGCAAAGTGTGTGAAATCAATATGAGTTGAGGAACTTCGTAAACAATTTAACTCCAATTTCTACCCCCTTTTTAGTGTACTGAAAAGTTTTAGCTATAGGACAGACTGCAGTTTAAACAGTAGATGGGTGACATCAGACCAGCATCAAATTCAGTTTGCAGAGGAGACACAAGAGACTGCAAATCCTGGAATCTGGAGCAGAAAGACAAACTGCTGGAGGAATGTTGTGGATCAAGCAGCATCTGCGGAGGGAAAGGGATAGTCAACAGTTTGGGTTGTGACCCTCTGAGGACTGAGAGTGTAGAAGAAAGATAGCCTCTACTCTGACCTCCCTGTGTTTGGCCTCTTACACTCTTCCAACAAAAGCTGAGGTAAGCCCAGGGAGTAGCACCTCAACTTCCATCAGGCATGTTGCAGCCCTTGACACTAACTGATCTCAGTATTTCCAGCGTCTGCTTTTATTTCAGATTTCCAGCAACTGCTGCGTTCTGCATCTCACATTTCCTGCATTGTTTTGTTTTATTTCTATTGCTCCCCTTCCTTTCCCTCTATTTACACCTCCACTGGACAGACCAGCTATAATTAACAAGTCTTCACCAGCCTATCTCAGAAGTCACCAACAGCATCTGTGTTACCTCTTGGTCTCTACCCTCATCACACACGCCCCCTTTTTTCTCCGCACACACCCCTTTCTCTGTGCCCTAAAACATTCTTGTTTTCTCCCTTTTCCAGTCCTGATGGAATATCATTGACCTGCAGCATTAACATTTTTCTCCTCCATACGCATTGCCTGATCTGCTGAATATTCTGCTTTATTTAGGGTTTTCATCATTTGCAGCTTATTCTCTTCAATTTTTCAATCCTCTTCAGCTGTAGGAGAGGAAGAAGGGATAAACTGAATAATTGCAGTCAATTAGTTTAATTTTAGCAATGGTTGAAGTATTGGAATCCATTCTGAAAATGGCATATATGTTCATTCAGAAACACATAGATTAATCAAGGACAACACAGAGACATGAGATTCTACAGATGCTGGAGTCTGGAGCAACACACACAAAATGCTGGAGGAACTCAGCAGGTCAGGCAGCATCTATGGAGGGAAATAAACAGTCGATATTTTGGGTTGAGACCCTTCATCAGGACTGGAAAGGAAGAGGGAAGAAGCCAGAATAAAAAGGGGGGAGGGTGGGGGAGAGGAGCACAAGCTGGCAGGTGATAGGTGAGTCCAGGTGAGAGGGGGGAAGGTAGGTGGGTGGCGGAGGGGGGATAGAAAGGGAGTGATGTAAGAAGCTGGGAGGTGATAGGTGGAAGAGGCAAAGGGCTGAAGGAGGAGGAATCCGATAGGAGAGGACAGTAGACCATGGGATAAAGGGAAGGAGGTGGGGAACCAGAGGGAGGAGATGGGCAGGTCGTGAGAGTGGGGAGGGGAAAGAGAAGGCTTGGGGGGGGGCCACAGAAATGAGGGAAATCAAAGGGGGGGGGGGAGGGAAAACAGGGGAGTGGTTACCAGAAGTTAGAGAAATCAATGTTGATGCTATCAGGTTGGAGACTATCAAGCTGGAATATGAGGTGTTGCTCCTCCAACCTTATATTCCGTCTTGGTAGCCTCCAACCTGATGGCATCAACATCAATTTTTCCAACTTCTGATAACCCCTCCCCTCTGTTTTCCCTCCTCCCCCTTTGTTTTCCTTCATTCCTGTGGCCCCCCACACCTTCTCTTTCCCCTGCCCCGCCCTCACAACCTGCCCATCTCCTCCCTCTGGTTCCCCACCTCCTTCCCTTTATTCCATGGTCTACTGTCCTCTCCTATCAGATTCGTCCTTCTTCAGCCCTTTGCCTCTTCCACCTATCACGTCCTAGCTTCTTACATCATTCCTTTTCATCCCCCCCTCCCCCCTCTCACCTGGACTCACCTATCACCTGCCGGCTTGTGCTCCTCCACCCCCGACCCCCACCTCACACCTTTTAATTCTGGCTTCTGCCTTTCCAATCCTAATGAAGGATCACAGTCAACATGGATTCAGGGAAGGTTGTGTCTGATTAATTTGATTGTAACTTTTTAGTGAGGTGTTGAGGAAGATCGATGAGGAAAGAGATGTAGTCTACATAGATCTTAGCCAACCTTTTGACCAGGTCACACATAGCATATTGGTCAAGAGAGTAAAACTCACCGGGATCCAAGGGAGAGTGGCAGATTGGATCCAAAATTGGCTCAATGGCAGAAATTAAAGGATAATAGTTGACTGGAGTTTTTGTGAGGGAAAGGCTATTATTAGTGGAGGGAGGTGGGGGTTTCCACAGTTAGAGAGGAGATAACAGAAAAAGAAATCACCCAGAGGGTGGCGGAATTTGGAACTCACAGCCTGAAAGGGTGATGGAACCAGAAACCCTATACACTGTAAAAGTTGGTGGATTTGTGCTTGCCAAGTCATGACCTGCAGGTCTTGGACTAGTGCTGGAAGGCAGGATGAGGCTGTGTAGCTTTTTCCCCAACTAGCAGAGACATGTTGGGCCAAATGGTCTCCCTCTTGCACCATTAAGTTTCTCCGATCCTTTGAAGGTTATCCCAGTCCTGCATTGTTCTGGGAAGGCCTTGTTATCCCAGGAGTAATCAACAATGATCATTACAGGGATAACTTAGTCCAAACCCCAATGCAATGCTGCACAGAGAGGGAATGATGTCATCCTGTGCAAAAGTGAGGCATAAATTTCACGGAGGTGCCTAGTTAAATTTCCAGACCTTTGTGTGATGGCCCAAAGCTTTTCATTATTAGGTTTCATTCTGGAAAAAAATTACAGTTTAATTGAATAATGCTGAAAAAAACAGCTCTGTGACAATTTGATATTTCTAAATATCCTGCCTTAGTAGATGTTGGTTTAATTTATATTACAAATGTTATTGTAAGGTTAAATTCATCAAACTACAAAGCTGGGGGCAAGTTGATTAGGATTATAGGGTTGAAATTAGTTCAGGCTCAATCTCATACTTACAGAGTGCCAGTTGTCCCTCAACAGGCAGCCTGCCAGGCAGGGAAGAATAATGTTGGGGCTGTTCCAGACTGATAGAGAGCCTTAGGTAAATCCTGGAGTGGATTAAAGTGGAGGAGTTAGAAGTGGGAAGTGTGGGCTGGGGCTACGATTGTGATACTTTTGCGGGCGAGGCACTCCTGCTCCTTCTGCCTTTGTGTCAAGACTGTAGGTTAAATCAAACACATTTTCAACATGGCTGACATTGGCAGCTGCAGGAGCTGCTGCAGAATTCCAAGGGAGAAGACCTGACTACTTTTAACATTGGACGTTAGGTTGCCTAAAATACAACCCACGAGTTTAGCAGTGAGAGCAACGTCAGTGCAGATTGGGAGTAAGCAAACTGACTGTTAAATTATTCTCCTTTGTGGCTGATTTACAGGGGCAGATGCATAGCAACTTCTATCCCATGCATACTTCTTCCTCTTGGGAGTGACTGTTCCCTTAATTTGCTCCTCTGCCTGTTCTTGAAAAAGAAGCTAAACTTATAAAATTAGAAAAATGCTCTTGTTAGATACCTGTCCACAAAATTTGACTTCCTAAGTTAGTTGGAGCTATCAATATTTACCTGCCATCCTGTAGTCTAATTTTATAATTATTTCTAATTATCCCTATTTTTAAAGAGCACCTGTCCGTACTGTGCAAAAGCCACAATGTCTCAGTGCCAATTAGGATGTGGATAAATGGCCTAGTGGATTAGGTCTATGCCAACACTCCTACTCAATATCTTTGGTCACTGGGAATGACTTGCAGCAGATGTGGGTTATTGGTGAGAAGGGAGTGGGAAAGTCCCATTTCTGGAACATGGGAAGTTGCAAGTGACCTTATGGATTCCTAAGACTGAATGATGCATATTCCAAATCTCGTGCTGATGGCACCATCTGGTGGCAGAGTTCAGTATCTGCTGAATCCCACTGTTGAGCCTCTAAGAAGATGTGAAGGTAATATGCTATTTTGGCTCTTTATCATTGTATTGCAAACTTCCATGATAGCTGCTGCATGATTTTTATCCTGTTCTCCTATGATTACTCCTGTGTTTTTCTTTCTTTCAGTAAATTGAAAAGATGTTATTAAACTGGAAAGAGTGCAGAAAAAATTTACAAGGATGTTGCCAGGACTTGAGGGACTGAGTTATAGGGAGAGGTTGAACAGGCTAGGATTTTATTCCTTGGAGCAGAGAGCATAGGAAACTGTAAGGTGATCTTATAGGGGTGTATAAAATCACAAGGGGCATAGATAGGTGAATGCACTCAGTCTTTCCCCAAGTTTGGGGAATCAAGAACTAGAGGCCATATGTTTAAGGTGAGAGGTAGCTTTTTTACACAAAGGGTGGTGTGTATGTGGAATGAGCTGCCAGAGGAGGTAGTTGAGGCAGGTAGAATAATAACTTTTAAAAGACAGTTGGACAGGTACATGGATTGGAACGCTAAACGCTAGCAAATGGGACTCGCTTGGATGGGGCATCTTGATTGGCATGGACCATGTTGGGCCAAAGGACCTGTTTCCATGCTGTTTATCTCTATGAACTCCATCTATGAAGCTTAGTGGGGGTACTTTTAACTTTTACTGCAGATTAGATTGGCTATCCAATGAACACCAGACCCCCGTTTTCCTTTCCATTGACTTCCCGTATCCTAAATAGATTTGTACAACTGCACTTGAGCTCTGTCTATGAGCTACTGAAGTGGGATTAAACTGACCTGTGTCTGAGGCTTGCATGTTAACCATAGCAACAGAAATTGTTGCTTCCAGTGAGAAAAATCACCAATAAAGGCTCAAATCCATTACTGAGAATGAGGTAACAGGACACCATTGAGGTCATTAGTCAGAGTCATGATGTTTTTAAGAAGGGAAAATGTTTTATCCTGGCCATGAGTCTCACTGAACGGTAATATAGATGGACCTAAGGAGCTTGGGAGCAGCAAGGCTGTAAATAAGTGTGAAGTATAAGGGAATGGGATTCCCGAGGATTGGTGATGATGGCTGGTGGTGGAAATGGCAGATACGAAAGTGAACTGGAAAAGTACAGGAGCTCTCAAGCATTTGCCTTTGACCTTCACACTAGTGCAGAGTTGAAACCTATTAACATTGGGCTATGTCCTTAACCCACAAAGTGGAGAAAAAGATGTGCAAGTTAAAAAAGAATGAAGGACCAATATTGTGATATGGCAATTCCATTGGTGGTGATTTCCAAAGCAGACAAGATGGTGCGAAGAGATGGGGCCTAAAGCTAACTCTGAACAGAGCAGTTGATGATGAGGAATGCCCTCTGCCCATCTCACAAGATGTGATCATGGAACTAGGACCTCAATATTTTAGGAAGCTGGCCCTGTTCCACGTCTACACATAGATGAAAATGAACTCAGAGCTACCTAGTTGCCATTTAGGGTTAGGTTGGTCCTGAAGATCTTTCAATCTGCAATGGGCAAAATGCTGCAGAATATCCCATGATGTTTGTGCAACCAAGATGATATTCTCATTGCTGCTGATACAGAACAGGAACACTTGAGGATTCTGGGGAGAGGGTCTAGCAGATTGCAGCACCACAAAATGCAGCTCAAACCATGTAAATATCTATTAATTCAACCTGAGTTTGCTTATTTGGTCTTTAAGGTTGAACAAGAAGGACAGAGGCTTGTCCAGAGAAGTAGCTGGGGGCATTGGATGCTCAAGAGCCATCTAATATTGTGAGCCACCCTCTTTTCTGTTGATACTTAAGTTTTGCCGATAACTATAATTGGGGTTTGCCCCTTTATTGAGTCAATTACACATGTTAAACAAAGTGGAGTCTTGGCTCTGGGGTGAGGAGCAACTGTGGCTGTATAAATTTTGCTGAGCAAAGCTTAGTAGTAAATCTTCCCTGCTTCATTACAGAAACAATTAAGTGTGTGGTGTGATGATTCCAGCTATGGGCAGGAATAGATATCACCCATCTTATGGAAACAGGGCATGAACTGCCAGTTACAATATATATACTAATCATACTTCTATCTCCAGTGAGAAAAAGTATGTACAAATTGTAAAGAAGCCTTTGCCCGTTATTTTTGTGTTTACTCAATTTCAGTCATGCTGTCAAAGGTAAGAGCTCAAACACTAGAATGGCCTCCCCCTGCTTTTCTTTCTCACATTCTTATATTCTGGCACATGAAGAGCTTTGTCAGAGAGTTTATTCTGTGTCCCACTGCACTTCCCATTTGGGGCACAGATTCCATTTGCACATTTGGTTCAAATACAGGATGGAACCAGTTTGTAATTCTAATTCTCCACAGAAGCACAGTGGAGGTATATGAGCAGCCTGATGCAATTTAATGCTGATGAGCTGGATGTCCCGCTGGAAGAGATGCAACAACGGAAGAGGCCCTACTTGGTGCCAAAAACCATTCTCTAATAAAATCATGGGTAACTGCTTGACAGTGCAAGATCAAAGTCAGTGCAGATACCTCGGAAGTTAAAAGCTTACCTTACCGGGGAAAGATGACGCACTCCTCGACTCTACCTACTGGGCAGCACAACTTCATTTGCAGTTGCCTTGTAAAATTAAAACCAATGATGTCCAGATGATTAGATGCATTTAGAAGGGTGCATTCCTACTTTGCTATATTTACTTATACTTATACTTGCTATATACAGCTGTTAAGGCACATTTTACTTAAATTAATTGTGCACAGAAATTAAATCCATCTCTAATTATCTTTGGCCAATTGTTACTTTTACCTTGTTTCTTTAGTGACACCAAACTAAGTTGTAAGGTTGCTGTCTATTAAGGCCACCAACTTGTAGTTAGAAGTACAAAATTCTTTTGTTTATTCATTTTAAAAAATCAAGAAGCTATTTTTGTTTTTTTTCATGAAGGATGTGACAAGGTAAAAGGGATGTTTCAATGTAAATCAGTGATTCCAATTTCAAATGTATTAACCTTTTGGTGGGTGATGGTGTGGAAGCTATGGCATGACAAGGGTTAAGATAGTGTGCAGCTGGTTTGCAGCTGTGCAGAACAAGGTCCTGGGAAGAATAAACTCCCTTTTTTGTTACGAACGTTTATTTGCTAAAAGCACTACAAAAGGACATCCAGTGTCAAAACTACAACTAATACAAGAAAAAAACTAATACAAGAAAAAAACTACCCTGCAGACACATTCTAACTACATAACTACAGCAAATAACTAACAACCGCAAACCACACCCCTTCAGATGAGAATCTCATTCACACCGTCCATGACACACACGGTCCCCTGAAGGGCCCACCGATCGTGGAATTCAACCAGGGTGCCCGTGGATACCGCATGCTCCCTCTCCAAGGACACCCACGCGCGGACGTAAGCCCGGATGAGGGGCAAGCAGGCGGCCCGGCCGGAACCCTTGGCTGCCTGCTGCCAGGACCCGTGGATGATCAGCTTGGCCAGGACCAGGAGAAGACCCACCAGGAGATCCCCCAAATAAACTCCCTTTTGAACAGTATGAAATACCAAGGACATGGGCAGACTCAGCAGACCAGACAAGATAAAGATGCCAATGAAGGACTGGAAAGCACACAGAAACTATTGGACAATTACTCTTAATGTATAATTGACCACTTTTGATCAGATTAAATACAAATAAAGGATTGAATAGCATATTGGTTATTGATGCCTGTAAGAATGTATCATGATTGGTGATTTTTATTCTATGTATGCTAATAAGGGATTGGAAAGTGTGCAAGATCTTAATTGGTCAATGTATAAAATTGACAATTCTGAGCAGCAGTTTTAGAGTATTTCGGTGACTGGGACCATGTTGTTCCCCTTGTGCACAAGTAAATAAAGTTTGATTGGGAAACAGATGCAAGTTGTCAGAGTCCAGTTGATTGGCGAAGACAGTTTCTTGGAGGTGATGCTGAGATGGCCAGCCTTTGGCCTCGCTATACAAGAAAACAAAGTTGAGGCCTGGTGACCAATCAGTCCTGAGTCCACAGCACATTATATTTGAGCAAGTAGTACTGAGTCTGTTGCTGGAACACAAATTTCTTCCTGTGTGGAGTAGTTGAAGTAGGCCATCACATTAGTCACCGACGAAGGTAGCACTTGTGACGGGAGGTTCGAGTCCCCCGTTCGGGCACAAGGTCTTATCAGGAAAGCCGCAGCAGTCAGAGGTTCAAGTCCCTGCCTTGGGTACCTGTGGGTCGAGTCCCACAAAGAGAATAGGGAAAAGGACCGTCATGGGTAAAAGTGGGAATTTTATGTGTGAATGTGAATGAATGTGTGAGTGAAATTAAAATTAAAATGGGGGGGAGGTCTGTCAAAGGACTGTCCCAGACCCCCCCAAGGGAACACCTGTGGCTTTTATGTTTGTGCATTATGGCCTAGAGTGTGTAAAGTATGTTGGGAAATGGGTAAAGCGGATGAAGGGAGCGGATAAGTGTTTCCCTCCGGATGGTACGTTCAATGCGGACCTTCGGGAGTGTTTACAGAAGGTATTAACAGAAAGGGGAAAACGTAAGAAAAATGTGGGTTGGCCTGCATTTAGTCACTGGAGAAGTGAGGTGCAGAAACGGTTAGATGAATCCCGCAGAAAAAGCAACGAAGGTGTACAAAAGGCACTGGAGGAAAGGGAAAGACAGAAAGAACAGGATAATGGTGTCTACCTCAGTGTTTAAAAAGAAACAACTGGTACTGGAATCTGAGGAGGAAGTAGATGACCATAACTCTCTGTACCCTTGCCTCTCTCAGGGACAGTTACAACACAGGCCACGCCAAGTGCTGGCTCCCAAGTACTCGGTGACATCAGCACTAGCCAGTGCCCCGCCACAGTCAGAGGCTCCCGATAGCACTATGGGAGACGCACAGGGACGGAGGGGTGCAGAAGGGGTGTTGGTTCGCTGAATGAAGGTCCAGTAGCAGAATGTACCAGATCCCACAATTCCAGTGCGGGCCTGTACCCCATGTGTGCCTTCCCAGGGCCAAAAGGAGAGGGGTTCCATGTTTACAGATCATGGTTTCATTCTGAATTAAAGCCCATAGTGGAGTCAACCCCTGATCCCAAGGAGGATGTAGAAAGGTTTATTCATAAGATGGAAATCCTCCGTCAGTTCCATACCCCTAATGTTGACGATATATATGTGGTGATGGAAACAAGTTAGAGAGAAAGCTCAGTGGCCAGGGAACGGGCAAAATGTTTTTTTTATTATTCCAAAATAAACTTTATTCATCATAAAAAAACAAACTATATACAAAACAGTGCAAACCTTTACATTCATGTACAGATCCATCATTAGTGTTACCTTTTTATAAAAACCCACAGCACTGATGCCACTCCTGTGGCTCCCTGGGGTGCTACTCCAATCCCATATTTACAATATTTAAGGGGCTTCCTCGCCTGACCCTGACCCTCCCTTTCCAGCGACAGAAGAACCCTAAACTGTAGTCCTTCCCCACCGAACCCTTGTGTTGGCTGCACCCAGCTTCAGTGCGTCCCTCAGCACGTACTCCTGCAGCCTGGAAGGTGCCAGTCGGCAGCATTCCCCTATGGACATCTCGCAGTGCTGGAAGACCAATAAGTTTAACTACGCTCTGGACTAACCTAGCAGGCTCTTTGAGGGAGTGTTTCCCTCGAACTGTAGAAGGGCATAAGATGCACAGTACAGTGGAAAGGGCAGACAAGGATGTCAATGAATATGTAGAACACGTATGTACCGTATTTCAAAAACATTCCAGAATAACCCCAGAGGCAGGGATGCCTGCCTTGATAAATGTTATTGTGAATGGGTTGCAACCCAGGATGAAAGAGATGTTTACTGTTACTTGTGTGGGATAGGAAGATGAAGATTTGCCTAAAATCATGAGTGTTTTGCGACATCATCAAAGGCAGTTACAACACCAGAAATGTAAACCCGTTAGAGGAGGTGGGGACAAGGTATTTCTGTCAGCACTGGGGATTACCCCATGTCGACAAGCCTAGGGTTGGGGCAGTGGATGCAGTAGGGGCAGTGGACACGATAAGGGCAGTGGATGTGGTAGGGGCAGAGGACATGGTAGGGGCAGAGGACGCGGTAGGGGCAGTGGATGGGGAGGTCCGTGTGGGGTCTGTTTGTTTGCGGACGACCTGGCCACTGGGCTTGAGAGTGCCCTCGGTGCCAAGATAACTTTGACAATTGTCAGTTTCTGCCTCCACTGACACCCCAGGAAACAATTCACTTTAAATAATCCATTTGATCAACGTCCCTAGCCGCCACAATAGGGTTGCCACACCCAGTTGTGAAGTTTTCTGAGCCTGTCATTCCCTTGACTCTAAATGGACAACAGCTTGATTTTTTAGTCGATACTGGAGCCACTTATTCCATGATTCATGCTTCCGATTGGCCACTAGCACCATTGAGCAATGAGTCAGTAAGTGTTGTGGGACTTTCAGGGCGACCAGCCTCTTTACCTGTCTCTCGTAAGGTCACTTGCCAGCTTCTTGGACACCAAGGAGAACATCAGTTTCTCATTGCGCAGAATCCTCCAGCTAATCCATTGGGTTGGGACCTCCTTTGCAAGCTAGATTGCACGTTGGTATGCTCCCCTGAAAGAGTACAACTCGAAGTACCAGAAACGGGATACCCAACTGTTGTGCTTTGTTAGAGGAGTCTGCTCGGGTAAGACCCAAAGTCTGCTGGTGGACATTAATTCACAAATCTTTGTCTACAAAGGCATTAGCCATGGTTAAGCAACTGCTGCAACTCCCTGAAGCCTGAATAGTGCTGGAAAAGTATCCATGCATGACATCTGAGTGGCATACAGCGATCCATTATATGCACATTACTCTGTGGAGGGTCTGGACCATTCGTATAAGAAAGACACAAGAGATTCTGAAGATGCTGGAATCTGGAACAACACACACAAAATGCTGGAGGAACTCATCAGGTCAGGCAGCATCTATGGAGAGAAACAAACAGTTGACGTTTCGGGTCGAGATGTTCGGGTTGAGACCTTTCATCAGGACTCCTGATGAAGCATCTCGACCCCAAACGTCGACTGCTTATTTCCCTCCATAGATGCTGCCTGACCTGCTGAGTTCCTCCAGCATTTTGTGTGTGTTGATTCGTATGAGGAACCTGTGTTGCAAAACCACTACAGTAAGTCCCTCTCTCTTACTAACTTTGTCCTGTGAGTGGGTCCCGAAGGCATTGCTGCCTGATGCAGATCCACTTTTCCAAGTGCTGCCCAATGTAAGTCCACACACCACCTTTGTGTTATGCCACCCTATTGCCCGAAGAACTTGGGACCAATAGTTTACCAGTTTCTACATGGGGCACCAGAGGCTATCTATATTAATCCAGAAGAAACTCTTTCAGTCTTCCCCAAGGCAGTTGTTTTCGCATACAGCAAACTGGTGTTTTATCCCACCAAGTTCAAACACTATGTCTTCGACCCTTCCACAAACCTGCAGCATGATGATATAACCAATCGCTTGCTCGCCCAGGTACGGGAGACCCTATGGGCAAAAGGAGGCAATAATGTTGGATAAGTAATGTCAGCTGAATCTTTTAAGGTACAATTGGACCCAAATAAGCTATTGCCACGGGGAGTCTCATTATCCCTTGAACCCTGAGGCTGAGAAGACATTATGGTCTGTATTAGAAGCCTTTCTACTCCAGGAATTATTGCGCCAACGGTGAGCCCTGCAATACTCCCATATACCAGTGATAAGCCAGGAAAGTGTCATGGTTCGAGTGCTGGCCCTCGATTCAGCTCCATTGATGGTGCTTTTGTTGTGCAGCACATGGATTCCATGCACTACTAATCACATAACAACACACACCTGACCCCCTTCAGGGGACTAGCATAAGAACCCTGTTTCACTAGCACTAGTTGCCAGAGTATTGGTCAATCTTTGGGTATACTTTGTCTCCTGTCTGCTTAGAGCTGTCAACTCTAGAGCAGTCCTGGTTTTGCTGTTCCTCTTAGGATAGTCCAGTTTCCGTGTTGGGACTCTGCCTCAGATCCCTGAGGCAAAATTCCTTCTGGTCAGTGCCTGTGTTTGGTTCTGAGAAAGCATCCTGACTCCAGTCTTGTACCAGTGCGCTGCATTTGGGTTCTCCATGGGCTTGCTCTTTGCTCGACAATTGTGACTGAATAGTCCTGGCCACCATGAACCCAGCAGATGTGGATTCCCTGCCAGAAGCCCTCACCAGCCAGGGTTTACTTCTGGGCTGGCATGACCAGCAGCTCCAGGAGGTTATGGCAGACTTCTGTACCCTTACAGTGACTGTTGGGCAGGTCAGCTGAGTCTCTGCTCTTCTTACCTCTGCCACTCCAGGAATTCTGTCTGACCAGCCCGGACAATCAGTAAGAGCATCACCCTACAGTTCGATGACCTGACCACCCAAGGAACTGCATGTACCTGACCCAGAACCCTACACTGGGGATCTGGGAAAATGCCGGTCCTTCTTACTGCCATGCTCATTAGTATTTGAGCAGTGGCCCTCCATGTACACCACCGAGAGATCCAAGATCGCATTTATCGTGGGGTTGTTGCGAGGAAGTGTGCTGAAATAGGCCACTGCCATCTGGGACAATCAGCCAGAGACCTGCTCTTCACTTCACACCTTCATTGAGGAAATGAGAAAGGTCTTTGTCCATCCCATCAGAGGAAAAGAGGCAGCCAAGCGACTACTCACCCTCCAGCAGGGCTCCCGCAGCATCGCGGAATACTCCGTGGAGTTCCAGACGTTGGTGGCTGACTCGGGGTGGAATGAGGAGGCTCTCCGGGGGATTTTCGGCAAGGCCTCAGCGACAGGATTAAAGACAAGTTGACGGCATGGGATGAGGCAACCAGCCTGGATGCGTTGATCTCCCTAGCCATCAGGCTGGCAACTGACTCTGGGAACGGCAGAGAGAGAGAGGATGGTCAGTCCAACTCCTCTGTTCACCCCATGGGTCACCTTCCCAGTCTCTCCTAGCCCAAGCCTCTCTGCTCCTAGAGGCGGTCCCGAACCGGCTGAGTGCACCACCTCGGGGGAGCAACCAACGCAGCTGGGACAGAACTGCCTTTCTCCCACCGAACGATGTTGGAGGTTAAGAGCTGTGAGTTGCCTCTATTGTGGCCAACCTGGCCATCTTATTGCCACTTGTTCCCTTTGGCCAAAAGGGAGGGCTCACCAGTCGAGAGGGGGGGCCTGGTGAGCCAGACAACTTTCCCATCTGTCCCCCAGAACTGGATGCTGATCCCAGCTACCATCAGACACCTCCAACGGTCCCTGTCCCTTTCTGCCTTGGTGGACTCCAGCGCTGAAGGAGATCTGTTAGATAAAGACGTAGCCTCCCGGGCCGGGATTCCCTGGGAGCCACTGAGTATGCCTCTAGAAGTTCAGGCACTAGATGGCAGACTGTTGACCAGAGTCACGCACCGTACACCTCCGCTGTCGTTGCTGATCTCTGGAAGCCATCGGAAACTGGTCCAATTCCACCTGATAACCTCTCCGCAGATGCCAATGGTCCTTGGGTACCCCTGGTTGAGCCGCCACAATCCACGCCTCAATTGGGTGATGGGTAGGATAGGCAGTTGGAGTCCATTCTGCCATTCCACTTGTCTCCAGTCGGCCCTTTATCCAGTACAGGCTACTGCTAGTTTGTCGGTCGCCAAAAACCCCAGACTTGTCCCGGGTCCCAGCAGAGTATCCCGATCTGGGGCAAGTATTTAGCTAACAAAGGGCTCTTTCCCTGCCCCCACACCGGCCATACGATTGTGCAATCAACATCCTCCCCAGAGCTCTGCTACCTACCAGTCGACTATATAACTATTCCTGACCAGAGAGGGAAGCAATGGAGTAGTTTATCAATGAATCTCTCTCGATAGGCATTATTTGTCCCTCATCCTCCCCGGTAGGCACAGGATCTTCTTTGTGGGGAAGAAGGACGGCTCACTGCGTCTGTGCATTGACTACCGGGGCCTAAATAACATAACCGTCAAAAACAAATACCCATTACCGCTTATCAATTCCACATTTGAACTTCTCCAGGGGGCCACCATATTCTCTAAACTTGATCTACAAGGTGCTTACCATCTGGTCAGGATAAGGGAGGGAGACGAGTGGAAGACAGCGTTTAATACCCCTCTCGGCCACTTCAAATACCTAGTAATGCCATTCGGCCTCACCAACGCTCCCGCTGTCTTCCAAGCTCTGATTAATGATGTCCTATGAGATTTCATCAATCAATTTTTGTTTGTCTATCTGGATGACATCCTGATCTTCTCCAGGAACACACCCAGCATGTCTGTCAGGTTCCCCAGAGGCTTTGGGAGAACAAGCTCTTCGTCAAGGCCGAGGAATGCGAATGCCATGTCCCCTCCGTCAGCTTCTTAGGTTACATCATTGAGAGCGGATGAGTAAGGGTGGATCCTGAGAAGATCCGGGTAGTGGCAGAGTGGCCTCAACCCATGACACGCAAGCAACTCCAACTGTTTCTGGGGTTTGCTAATTTCTATTGCCGTTTCATTAGATATTATAGTCGGGTGGTGGCGTCCCTTACTCAACTCACTTCACCTAAGACCCCTTTTCTGTGGAATACTGAAGCTGACTCAGCGTTCTTGGACCTGAAGAAACTCTTCACGTCCTCCCCCATCCTTGTCCAACCAGACCCCTCCAGCCAATTCGTTGTGGCGGTTGACGCCTCCGACTCTGGAGTGGGAGTGGTCATCTCTCAACGCTCCGGTTTGGATCAGAAACTGCACCCCTATGCTATTTTTCCTCGCCAGTTGTCCCCCGCCAAGCAATTACGACGTGGGGAACTGGAGTTACTGGCATTCAAGCTTGCGTTAGAGGAGTGGAGGCACTGGCTAGAGGGAGCAGAACATCCGTTTATCGTTTGGACAGACCACAAGAACTTGGAATATATACGAAACGCCTGAATTTCTGTCAAGCCCTGTGGGCATTATTCTTTGGCAGGTTCTGGTTTACGCTAACATATCGTCCTGGGTCCAAGAACAGGAAGCCCAATGCTCTCTCCTGGCAATACACTACCAAGGAGGACCATCCTAACCCTGAGACCATCCTTCCCCAGTCCTGTGTGGTGGCGGCCCTCACCTGGGAGATCGCAGCCATAGAGAAGGAAGCCCAACAGACCCAACCTGACCCAGGTAATGGACCACTCAACTGGCTTTTTGTACCAGAGCCCATGCGGTCTCAGGTTCTGCAGTGGGGATGTTCTTCTTGTTTCACCTGCCATACGGGGATTGATAGGACTCTTTTCCTCCTGAAGAAACATTTCTGGTGGCCCTCCGTGGACGCTGATACCCATTCCTTTGTCTCTGCCTGTTCTGTCTGCGCCCGTGGAAAAGCCTCCCACCGACCACCTGGATTGCTTTGTCCCTTACCCATACCTAGCCGACCGTGGTCCCATATCGCCCTGGATTTTGTCACGGGATTGCCCCCTTCTTACGGGAACACAGCTGTCCTCACCATAGTGGACTGCTTTTCCAAAGCATTGCATTTTTTGGCCCTTCCCAAACTGCCTACTGCTTGGGAGACAGCCATCCTGGTCATCCAACACGTCTTCCGCCTCCATGAAATCGTTACAGACATTGTCTCCAACCAGGGTCCCCAGTTTGTCTCTGCTGTATGGAGGTCCTTTTGTCAGGCCCTCGGAACATCCATAAGCCTATCATCCAGTTTCCATTTACAGACGAATGGCCAAACAGAACGGGCGAATCAAGATTTGGAGACAGTGCTACACTGCATAGTGACAAATGACCTGTTGACATGGAGCACCCACCTTGCTTGGGTTCAGTACGCCCACAACTCTCTGGTCTGCACTGCCACTGGAAGGTCCCCCTTCGAATGCTCACTTGGTTACCAACCTTCTCTGTTCTCAATCCATGAAGGGGACATTGCCATGCCCTCAGTTCAGGACCATCTCTGCCATTGCCGTAAGGTCTGGGAGGACACACGTGGCCCTGCTCCGTACTGCCGACCGCAACCGGAGATTCGCTGATTGTCGGGTTCCCGTGCCAGTGTACCAGCCTGGGCAGAAGGTTTGGCTCTCGGCTAAGGACATACCCTTCAAGGATGAGCCCAAGAAACTAGCTTCTCGCTTCTTGGGACCTTTTGAGATTGAGCGGATTGTCAATCCCACAATGGTCCAGCTCAAATTGCCTACGACTCTGAGGATACATCCCACTTTCCATGTGTCTCAGGCGAAGCTAGTGGCTAGCAGTCCATTGTGCCCTCCAGCCAAGCCCACTCCGCACCCCCCCACCCCCCAGATTGTTGATGACCACCCAGTGTACACCGTCCAGCGTTTACTGGATGTACGCTGCCGGGGTAGGGGCCTGCAGTACTTGGTCGATTGGGAGGGATGCGGTCTGGAGGAACATTCCTAGGTTCCTCGCTCCTTCATTTTGGACCCCTCCCTCATTCAGGAATTCCATCGGAACCATCCAGATAAACCTGGTGGATTGCCTGGAGGCTCCTGTTGGGGGGGGGGGGGTGGAGATACTGTCATGGTTCTGAGTGCTGGCCCTCGATTCGGCTCCATTGATGGTGCCTTGTTGTGCAGCACATGGATTCCATGCACTACTGATCACATAACAACACACACCTGAGCCCCATCAGGGGACTAGCATAAGAACCCTGGTTTCACTAGCACTAGTTGCCAGAGTATTGGTCAACCTTTGGGTATACTTTGTCTCCTGGCTGCTGAGAGCTGTTGACTCTCGAGCAGTCCTGGTTTTGCTGTTCCTCTTAGGATATCCAGTTTCCGTGTTGGGACTCTGCCTCAGATCCCCGAGGCAAGATTCCTTCTGGTCACTGCCTGCGTTTGGTTCTGAGGAAGCATCCTGACTCCAGTCTTGTACCAGTGTGCTGCATTTGGGTTCTCCATGGGCTTGCTCTTTGCTTGACATTGTGACAGGGCATGTGGCACTTTGTTCAAGACTTACAAGCTGTTAATGAGCCTGTGATACCAACCTATCTGATTAGTTCTCAGTCTGGCCATGATCCTTAGTTGTATTCTTGCCAACACCAGGTATTATACAGTAGTTGACTTATGTGGAGCATTTTTCTCCATCCCAATCCACCCAGACTCCCAATATTTGTTCACTTTCACCTACCAAGGCAAACAGTATACCTCGACCTGCTTCCCACAGGGATATACTGAGAGTCCAACCATATTCTTTCGGGCTCTACAAAAGGACTTGGCAGATGCAACTTTCTCATCCAACTCCACATCACTTCAGTATGTGGATGATTTGCTCTTATGTTCTCCTGACCACACAGCCTCTGAACAGGACTCTATAGTCCTTCTATGTGCCCTGACTGACAAGGGCCACAAGGCATTGAGGGAAAAACTGCAGCTGTGTCGAAACTCAGTCTATTACTTGGGTCACATCCTGATTGGGTCCTGCCGCCTACTTTCAGACAAAAGGGTGAGTGCCATCACCACGTTGCCAAAACCTGTCTCTAAGAAGCATCTTATCCACTTATTGGGCATGACTAGTTATTGTTGACAGTGGATTCCTAATTATGCCGAGCTCAGCTTCTCTCTCCAAGACCTCGCTCTGCCATCGACTCTGGACCAGTTAGAGTAGCTGATTGAAGCCAATAACTCTTTTGCAGTTCTCAACACTGCTCTTATGTCTGCCCTGGCCATTGGGCTCCTGGATTATAGTAAGCTCTTCCACCCATTTGCTCATGAAATTGGAGGGTTTTCCCAAGCAGTACTTGTGTAGCGACATGGCAACACCTACTGTCCAGCAGCCTATTATAGCACAGGCCTGGACCCTGTAGCCCAAGGTTATCCTGGCTGTCTAAAGTCTGTGGCTGCCACATATCATGCAGTAAATTCGCCTCAAAATCCAACTCTGGGCTACCCGGTTGTGTTGCATGTACCACACTCTGTCTCTGCTTTACTTAATCGTTCATCCATTCAACATTTAACAGCAGCTCGAGTGACTTGTTACGAGACAGCTCTGTTGTCTGATCCCTCAATTACTATTGACCGTTTTGCAGCACTGAACCCTGCCACACTTCTGCCAACTGAGGATGATGGAGAACCCCATGAATGTGAGGCAATAACCCAGACCACCACACTTCCACAGCCCAACTGTTGGCATATTCCATTGCAAAACCCAGAATTGGTCTTCTTTATTGACAGCTCCTCTTCCTGATCCAATACTGGGAACATTCTTAGTGGATATGCTGTGTGTTCACCCTATTTGACTGTCGAGTCAGCCTGTCTCCCATCTACCTGTTCTGCACAGGCTGCTGAACTCTTTTCCCTTGACAAGGGTCTGTGTCCTTGCTGATGGTGCTACTGTTAACATTTACACAGACTCTCATTGCACCTCTAGAGTAGCACATGATTTTGGACAGTTGTTGAAACAACTCACCTCTTTGGGAACTCCAGTACAACACGATGAACTAATTGCCAATCTCCTTTCTGTTATTCAATTGCCTTCTGCAATTGCTGTTATCAAATACATGGCTCATACTAATGGAAATGAAGTGTCTAAAGGTAATAAACTGGCTGATTCTGCTGCCAAGGTAGCAGCAGCAGACTCTTATGAGCATGTAGTATCCCAATATGTTCAAGCTGCCAACCCTTTCGTGCATTCTGTTGATGAACTCTTACAATTACAGTGTGATTCGTCAGAGGTTGAATAGGCTTTATGGACTAAAACACACTGTGCACAAGACTCTCAAGGCCTCTGGTGTCACCCTGATGGTTGTCCCGTCACACCCTCCACGTTTCTCCCCGGCTTGCCCACATGGTACACGACTTAATGCATGAGGGGGATGACAGGTACAATTGAGGACAAGTGGTATGCGCTGGGATTCCCGACCATAGCAGGAAAAGTGGCAGTGAATTGCATGATCTGCCAAAAACACCATCCGGGAAAAACATCTCTGGTGTTTGCTGCCACTGCACCGTCACCCTGGGGGCCCTTTGTGCATCTCCAAGTGGACTTTATACAGTTACCTAAATGTGTAGGTTATAACTACGTACTTGTTATTGTGTGTTTGTTTTCTTGATGGCTGGAAGCCTATCCAATTCATAGAAATAATGCTGTAACTGTTGCTAAACTTTTATTATGAGAATTTATTCCTAGGTTTGGAATCCCTGAAGGTATCAAGTGACAACAGCCCACACTTTAAGGCAAGGTGGTACTGGAATTGACAAAAGCTTTACAGTGTAAACATTGCCTCACTTGCCCATACCACCCTCAATTGACTGGAGCAGTTAAGTGACAGAACAGAGTCTTGAAAAACAGACTGAGTAAATTGTGCGAGGAAACTGCATTAAAGTGGCCAAAGGTGCTTCCACTGGCTGTCATGCCAATGCACTGTGCTCCGAAATGTGTAATGGGCCTACCTCTGCACAAGGTGGTGTTGGGACGTCCCATGCACTTACCAGTCACTCATCCCATCTGTCAAACAGATGGGCATCTACATGATGAGTGAGAGCATGTTGCAGTATTGTGTGGCACTAATGCGAACTCTTAAAAGCTTCCATCAATAGGTAACTGAAGCCCAGAAGGTCATGATGACTACAGAGTGTCATACCTACCAGCTGGGAGATAGGATTTCATGAATACCCAATCGATGGGAAAATTGCCTTGAACACCGGTGGGAAGGTCCATATCAAGTGGTACTGACTACGCATACCATGATAAAGGTCCAAGGGGAACCGACTTGAGTCCACACATCACACGTCAAATCTGTTGCGCCACCAAAACAGGAACTGGTGGCAAGAAAAACCCCAAGGACAGGGACTAACTAACTGAATTGTCTGATTGTTTGTGACCTTTAAGAAATCATTAGATGTCTTGGGTTGTGGATATTCTGTGTGCTTGCTCCCTGCTTAAGTGTGGAACTGCATTATAGCACCTTTCTACGCCTTAGTTATGAATATGTTCTGTGTTCTAATCAGTCATGTTGCTGATATGTTCTGGTGGGCCTACGCATTCAGCTGGGGGCATTCCCTTGATTCCCATCCCCTTTACTTTTTCCAAAATGGAAGCTTGATGCCATTTCAACATAAGACAAGGAAAACAGAGCAACGTCTAGTAGTCGAGGAGAAAACTGGGGAAGGATCAATGAACCCCAAGTCTAACAGTATTAGGAGACAAGGTAGGAGCGTTGAGCTACAGTCTGAAGGAGAGAGAATGCTATTAGTCATTCATCAATATTTCCAAAGCATTTTACATTTTTTTAAAAATAAGAATCACTGTGTAGAATTGAATCAGTAACAGATCATCTGGATGTTTCAGGTGCAATTTGGGAATCAAAATTATGCCAATACAAACATGCACATTTTTGGTGCAAATTGCTGATGGTCAATTAACACAGAGCTAACATCTGCTGCATCTACTAAAGCGCACAGATCATACATCAATCAGTGTTCAACATAAGAGAGATACCCCAGCACTGCTGTCATGGAGATCAGACTCCAGCCCATGGCCTCCCTGTCCTTCCCCAGTAGGAAGGGATGACTCCACCACCATTCAGGACTATTTAAAGGAATATTTGATTTCCTACATGTAAGTTAGTGGTTGATTTCTCCTGATTGCTGGTACAATTGTACAAGTGCTTAACGATTTCCGTTTCAAGTTAGAAAAACGCACACTGGGTGGTGCTAAATGACTTTTTTGGTACCTTCCTGACCGCTGAACAAGTTGGGTTCTCCCAGTTTTGGAGGCATTTAGTAGTCATTCCTTTCAGAATGTGGCACAGTTGGAGGAATGAACAGCAGACACTTTAAAAGGTATAAACCCAATGTGCTTAATCACTCCTCATTAGACAATTCTTTCATCCCAGGTCCATCACCTGATCTGCGTGTGATGTGCTGCCTGGAACTATGTGTGGTTCATAAATGAATTTTTGGTTCTGGATCAGTTTGTAAGGAGGAAAAGGATGATTTGGAAAGCATCATTTTAAAAATAAAATGTAACCAAGCAACAATTTTACGAAGTTTAAAATGAGTTTATTAAGGAAATATGTGTAATTTGTTATATATCGATCGAATTCTCAGAGACAATGTTTGGCAAAGCGACTCTACAGAATGTGTTAGTGTACCTTTTCTTGGATACTTATTGCCAGCATTTAGGTTTTTAATTTATAGTTTGTTTTAACTGATGCAAACATTAATATTTTTGAGTTTTATGATCATTACAATGGGATTCTTCCAGTATGCTTTCTGTGAGTCCTCCTCAATAAGCTGACATTTTTTTAATTTAAACCACAAAAGGAATAATATGTATATAAATCCTAAACTTAAATGATTTTTCCCAAACAATTTCCAGTCAAAACAAATTTAAAAAAAACACTTTGCAACATGATCAAAGTTTTTGATTCTTAATTGTATTTAAGTTTAATGCACATCAATTATTTGGTTCCCAGAACAGACAAATACATTCAATATGATATTGCAAATAAACCATTCCCAAAGGCAGCCACATTTAATGAAAGTGAAATACTACAGGCACTGAAATTTGATGTAAAAGGAGAAAATTGTGGAGAAAGTAATGGTGTTAATGGTTCACGTCAATGACCTTTCATCAGACCTGAGGCATTAACTCAATTTCTTTCTCAAGAGAAACCGTCTGGCCTGCTTAATATTTGCAGAACCATTTTTCATCCATGGTATTCATTTCCAATGGCGTTACAAAATCAGGGGAGCTCCACCGAATTTTCAGAGATCAGTGGTTAGGACTTGCCTTGAATGTTGTGTCCAGTTCCAGGCACCGTAATTTAGGAAAGATATCAAGGAACTGGAAAGAATTCAGAGTAGATTGACCAAATAAATACCAGAGATGAGGGACTTCAGCAGTGTGCTTAGAAGACAGAAGCTGAGGTTGTTCTCCTTTGAGCAAAGAAAATTGAGAGGGGGCTTAAAAGAAATGAAAATTATGAGGTTTTACTGAACTAAGTAAGGAGGATCTTTTTCTATTGGTGGAGGCAATCATAAACCAGAAGATACAGCTTAGTAGATCATCACAGTTCAACATGACTTCTTGGCCTGTCTGCTGTTTTGCAGCTGATAACACTCTGACTTCTGAGTCAGGAGGTTGTGGATTTGTCCCACTTCAGAGATTTCAAACAAAAGTTCTGACAAATGTAGCAGTAATGTAATGAGGGAGTATCATTTTTTGTCTACTATCTCAGTGGAAATAATAGATTGCCACAATTTTGAAGAAGAGCTCAGTAGTCATCCCTAGTACCTTGCCTAATAGTTATCCTTCATTCAGGTCACAAGAAAAGGTGATCTGGGATTCTCTTGGTGGCGCTAGATGGGTAGATCGCATTTTGGCACTACTCCACTCCCTTTTAATTTTTTTCCACCACCCTTTCACTACCTATGTTAAAGTATTAATAATACTTTTATGTGTTTGGACTTTGCTTTTTAACTGCTAGAAATGACTACCAGAGGGAAAGCAGCAGCTGAATCTCAACTCACTTTGGAAGCTATATCCAAACTCCTGGATGAAAAAATGAAAAATTTGATCGAAGATTTTCCACTTTGGAAATGTTGTGAAAGGAGATCGAAAGTAGATTAACGGCACTTAAACAGGAAGATGCTAAGCAACAGAAACAAATTTCTAAACTGGAGGAAGTTGGCAAACAAAGAGATCATAGACTAGACTCGTTGGAAAAGAAATTAGCTTCGACTACTCAAGCTCTGGAACAGTACAGACAGTAGACTATTGACTTAGAAAGTTGAAGTTGGAGAAAAACCTGTGGATAATTGGTCTCCGTGAAAACGTTGAAACTGGTAGTCCTATTGAATTTTTTTCCAAATTTTTGATGGATGTGTTTGGCTCTGAAGTTTTCTCTGCCTGTCCTATCCTTGATCAGGCTCATAGAGCTCTAAGACCTAAACCTCTTGAAGAGCAAAAACCATGACCAGTAATACTGAGATTCCACTATGTGGAATACTAAAGAGCAATTAATTTGAATTGCTCGTCTTGAAGGAATTATCCAATACAAAGATTTTAAGTTCCGTCTGGTTGAAGATTACAGTCCAGAAATTATGAAAGAGAGACTGCTTTTTAAACTGATCATGTCGCAGCTGTATCAAAGGAAATTTCAACCTGCATTGCTATTTCCAGCTCGTTTAAGGGTTGTTCTCCCTGATAAATCACGTAAATGGTTTGGATCCGTGGACGAAGCTGAAAAGTTTCTTAACGAATTTTCGACTTCAGGTGACCAATAAATGTACTGGTTTTTTTTATTTTTCATATCTTCGGTTTATAAGTCAATAACTAGCTCAGGGATCTGAACTTTTTAAGTCCGGAGTTCTTTGCACTATCATGTTTGGGTCTGGAATATGGATATTTATCATGCTCCTATATTATAATCCTTTTTTTCTTTCCTTTTATTATTTTATTTTATTATTTTTAATTGTTTATTTTTGGAATAATTAAGAACCTGACTTGGTGATTAATTTTTTTCTTTGAAATATTAGTAAGACTGTACTTTTTAAAAATGTCGACTTTCAGAATTTTTAACTGTGTAGAAGATTCCAGTAACTTTTTTTTCTTTATATGTTTATATGTCTCAAATGTTTATGGTACTCCTTTCTTAATGTTTTGACTAATGGTGGTGTGTTGCATTGCTCTTAATTTGTAGATTTGTCATCAAGAGAGGTGGGATTAAGGAAATTTGTAGTTAGCTTTCTGGCTGTCTATTGGCCAGTTTTCGGGCTTTTGTGGGTGGGGGGGGCTATTCTTAGTTTAGTTTTTTCCTTTCTGGGCTGATTTAAAACTACAAAACTACAAAAACTGAATTGTCGTAACATCTGGCTCCCCTTTAAGCTTTTTTCCCTCTTCCTGATTAATGTCTCCTATGCAGTAAGGTTAACCCTTTACATACCATATGCTTTATTTAAGTAAAACGGATAACATTATTAACTTTGTTTCATGGAATACGAATGGTTTAAACCATCCGATTAAACGGAAGAAGATTTTTAAAGTTTTCCATAGATTGAATGCTCAGATTATTTTTGCTCAGGAGACTCATATTAGGAAGGAGGATAATTAGCGTTTTTTTTAGGTTTTGGAAAGGTCAACAATTCCACTCTAATTTACAAGCCAAGGTGAAAGGAGTTTCTATTTTTATAGACTCCTCGATTTCATTTGTTCACTACAAAACAATTTCAGACCCGAACAATAGATTTTTATTAATTACTGGTTTACTTCATAACAAAAAAGTTGTAATTGTTAATGTTTATGCACCTAACGTCGATTACCCCGAGTTCTTTAAACATTTATTTGCATCTCTTCCTAACTTAAATGAATATACGTTGATTATGGGTGGAGATTTCAACCGTGGGAGCTTTATAAAAAGAGAACTGAACTTCAATTGCAAAACAATTTGTTATTAACATCCCCAATTGAAAATCAATTACTCAAAACCAAGAGTCAGTTTTATAAACATGGTGATAAATCTGGTAAATTACTGGCCAACCAACTGAAAGTTGCTTCGGCTAAACATCAGATTATTAAAGTTCGTAAATGAGATGGTAATTTGACGGTTGACCATGACCAAATTAATAAATCTTTTCAAGAATTTTATACCTCTTTATACCAATCAGAATCTCCTGAGGATTCCACCTTAGTGCACGAATTTTTAAGGAAATTGAACATTCCGAAATTACCACTTAATGAACGTTTAACATTAGATGCACCCATTTCAGAGGAAGGAATAAAGAAAATAATCTCTTTGATGAATTCTGGTAAAGCACCAGGTGTTGATGGGTATACAGTAGAATTTTTAAAATCTTTTTCTGATCTTCTTTCTCCTTGGTTATGTAAAATTTTTAAAGATGCCTTATCTGTAGGTAAATTACCACAATCCTTTTATGAAGTATCTATTTCTTTAATTCCTAAAAGAAAAGATCCTTCTGAATGTGCATCATACAGACCTATCTCCTTATTGAATGTGGACTCCAAAGTTTTTTCCAAAATATTGGCTACTAGACTGGAAAAGGTACTTCCACAAATTATTTCTGATGATCAGACAGGATTTATTAAAAATCGGTATTTGCAGTTTAATGTTAGGAGATTGATGAATATTGCTTATACCCCTTCATCTAAAATTCCAGAATGTGTTATTTCACTTGATGCCGAGAAGGCGTTTGATAGGGTTGAATGGGAATATTTATTTAACATGCTTGAGAAATTTAATTTTGGTCAAAATTTTATATCCATGATCAAATTGATCTATCATACACGTTTGGCTTCTGTACTTACCAAATGATCAGAGATCCCCCTCTTTCAGGCTTTTTTGAGGTACTGGACAGGGCTGCCCCTTAAGTCCTTTATTATTTGATATTGCCTTGGAACCCTTGGCAATTGCTTTTTGTGACTCTTCTAACATATCTGGTATTAGTCGTGGAGATTGGATGCATAAGGTATCACTATATGCAGATGACCTGTTACTTTATATCTCTAACCCTGAGGAATCCATCCCTGCAGTATTATCATTGCTTGCTCAATTTAGTGGTTTTTCTGGCTATAAATTAAATCTTAATAAAAGTGAGCTTTTCACATTAAATATGCAAGTTCCAATCTATAGGCAATCACCATTCAGATTAGTGACTGATTATTTTACTTATTTAGTTGTTAAAATTACCAAGAACTATAAGGACTTATTTAATGTTAACTTTTTACCCCTAATTGATCATGTTAAACAATTGTTTACTAAATGGTCCCCATTGTCCTTATCACTGATTGGTCGAATCAATGCTGTTAAGATGACTATTTTACCTAAATTTCTGTATTTATTTCAGGTGGTTCCAACCTTTATCTCTAAATCCTTTTTTGATGTTATTGATTCTAAAATTCATTTATATATATATATATAATTTTAGGTTTTACTATTGGGCAATTAATATTCGATATTTAATTTTTTGGACACAAGATTTAGATGTAACTCAATGTCCACAATGGGTGTATCTCGAACACGAGTCAGTGCAAGGGTTTTCATTGGTTTCTATTTTAGGGGCCTTACTTCCCTTTGCACTTACTAAATTGAATAAACAAATGATTAATCCAATAACTAAACACACAATACGAATATGGTTTCAATTTCGTAAATTTTTTGGATTGAATAAATTTATCTTATCAAGTCCTATTCTATCTAATTTTTTCTTTCAACCATCTAGAATTGACCTAGCTTTTCTTTTATGGAAAACGAAGGGAATAACATGTTTTCGTGATCTATTCGTTGATAACTGTTTCTTGTCTTTTGAACAGTTGTCTAATAAATACAAGTTGCCTAGATCACATTTGTTTAGATATTTACATATTAGAAACTTTTTAGATGTTACTCTACCTACTTTCCCGATACCACGTCCAATTGAAATTACAGAAAAGAATTTAGGTTTTAACCCATATCAGAAGGGCTTGATAGCAATAATTTATGATTTGATTATGAAAATACATTTAGGGATATCGGACAAAATTAAGAATGAATGGGAAAGAGAACTTCAGATACCTCTACCAATAGGGATATGGAAGAAAATTCTCCAATTAGTTAATACCTCTTTCAATGTGTGCTAGACACTCTCTAATACGGTTTAAGGTGGTTCATAGGACCCTTATGTCTAAGGATAAGCTAGCTCGTTTTTATAATCGTATAAATCCTAGATGTAATTCTGAGGTGGCTTCCCTGACACATGTTTTGGTCCTGCCCTCTTTTGGAAAAATATTGGAAAGACATTTTTGATATCATTTCAGTGGTATTGAGTATTGATTTACAACCACATCCTATTACTGCAATTTTTGAGTTACCAATGATGGATTCTGGCCATTTATCTGCCTCAGTCTGTCATATGATTGCATTCGTTACATTAATAGCCAGGACATCCATTCTATTTAAATGGAAAGATCCTAAACCTCCTACTACATTCCAATGGTTTTCCCAAACTATAACATGTTTAAACTTAGAAAAAATTAGGAGTGGTACTGTTGATCCTTCGGTTAATTTTGAAGAAACTTGGAGCCCATTTATCCAGCATTTTCATAGGATGTAAGCTGACCTTTTCCAAACCCTTCTCAATAACTTTCTATTCAAATATAGAGGAGCGAAGTTAATGACATTTTTTTAATCGATGAAATACAACAGCCCAGTTTTTGTTCAGTTCTTGGTTAGTTTTTGTCTATTATTACCATTCATTTTGTTTTGTCACTATTTTTTTAGTTTGTTTTTTTTCATGTAATCAAATTTCTTTTAAATCTTTTTCATGTTCAATTATTAAGAGATTGGGAGGTTCAGATTACATATTTTACTCTTTGTGTTTGTATACGTTAACTGTTATTATTGTAATCCTGATCTCTTTATATCATGTGTATAATTACTATTGTTATGGATATCAATTTGAAATCTAATAAAAAGATTGAAAAGAAAAGGTGATCTGTTTATTATAACATTGCTGTTTATAGGAGCTTGTTATGCACGATTGGCTCTTGCATTTCTGTTGTTACAACAGTGGCTTTACTTCAGAGTTGTGTCATTAGCTTATAGGATGTCCTGCGGTGAAAGATTCTATATAAATGCAAGCTTTACTTCTCTTCCTTATTTGAGATCTATGTTTGTTTATGAAGAACAATTTATATTATCAACCACCAGTTAATCTGTAATGCTTTCCTAATACTTCCCACTAACAGATGGTTAGGTCTTGCTTTCCTCACACTTGAGCTTCATCTACTTTGTGTCCATCCATTTCAGCAGCACGTCCATGCCCTCCTGAAATCTATTACTATCTTCCCCAATATTTACCATTATTCCAAATTTCACATCTATGTAGGTTTTGAAAATGTTCTTTACTCCCACTCCAAGTTGTCTAGGAACAGCACTGTATGATGTATTCCATTCAAAAATGCAGCCACAGTCACCATAACGTTTGGCTTCCTAACGGTTGAATGAACAAGATTGTTCCAATCATCCTTCTCTTAGAATCCAAGAGTAGACAACTTACTGCTTCATGAATGAAGTTAGTTTCCACAGGAGCCTCTAGGTTGCACTTTGAAAGATTTTGCAGCTTCTCCACATCATTTGTAGTTTCAGGTGATCATGATCGGAGATGCTTGAATCCTAAACAGTCTGACCAATGTCATAATGCCTGAAACTTTTTATATGGAGTATAGCCAGCAAATTATCAATGTTGACAAACCAATACATAGGTTTGAAATAGGCAATTTCTAATGTTAGCTTTGCAAACATAGATGAAAATATTGGGTGTGCATTGATGTTGATTATATTAATGCATAGGGTCCTGAGATCGCAGGGTCCTGAGGTTGCATTCAAAGTTCAGTTAACAATAAATAGGCTCCAGAGGGGTTTCAGGAAATTTTCCAATACATGGTCACAGACAGAAGAACAAAAATATGATCTCAAATGCCTTATTTGGTAGAAGGGCACAAAGAGAGTATTTGGACATAAATGTCATTGAATGGATGGGAATAAATTAACTGAATCATCTGGAAATGCTGTCGTAATCTACACCACTGACAAACACCCCTTATTGTGCAAAGGATAATTCTCCCACTCTTCAGTGCCTATGCCTGACTAATGGATCGTTGCTGGTAAAATACTCTGACCAGGCTTAAGAGTGCTGCACCCTCCATTAGAAATTTAAGTTGAATCAGTAACACAAAACAAAACCAGATTGCCTGTGGACTAATCTAAATTTAGTCCTTGTGCCTCATTTTAACAAGTTTGCCAAACTAATAGCATTGACACTGAAATCTTAAAAAAAATTGCTCCAACTAACATAGCATTGATGTTTTTTACAGTCATGTGAAATTGATCTTTTTTTCTTTTCTCTATTTCTCTTTGAAAAACAGGAACAACAATAACTAATTTCCATGACTAATTTCCCCCTCAAGGTTTTTTAAATAGTGCACATTTTTTAAATCTTGTGTTATGAATTTTAAAATTACATTTAACATGCTGTTGATGCAATAGAAGCATGTATGATAAAAAAAATACATGAATAAGAAGGCCACAGGAAAGTAAAAAATAACAACATAATAAGGTGACAGTAAAGTCAAAACAGTTAAAAAGGCTGCATAAGATTCTATTCTGCAGAGATCTGAGAGTATATTTTCTGTTAATTGAAATGGGTGGGCAGAAAGAAATCTCTTGAAGCATTGACCATCACTGCATGATGCAATGTCTAGACTAAAATGGAACTGCTTCTTTACTGGATTGGCAAGTTTCCCCAAAAATCTTTGCAATTTTTCCCAAATGCATAAAAATACAACTGATTTGTAGTGTTCTGTTTGTGTCCTTCAGACCTGAGGAAATTGCACCTGATGTACATGCTTTCATGTAATGCATAAGCTGATTTAAAATGTTGAAGATCCAGATGTCCATTTGCAGGAATGACTCAACTATTGCCAGTTTTACAAGTGGGACAATATAAATCTGACATTCAGAAGGATTCAAAACTTCTTAAAATCAACTAAGCAATGAACCAAGAGATATAAAACAATTGGGAAAAGAACTATGACAGAAATTAGAAGAAATTATTTATGGAGGAACTAGATCGGATTGCCAGAAAGGATGGGGAAGCAGATTCAATTGTAAATTTCAAAAGGTAATTGCTTATCCACATGGAGAGGACTTATTTGCAGGGTTTCAGGGGTAAAGCTAGTTGGTCAACTTTTTCACGCAGGCAAAAGAGGCATGACAATCTGATTGGCCTCCTGATTGTAAGATTCCATAATTTGCAAAATATATATAATCCATTTCACACATTACCCATTTTTGAGAGAATTACAACAATCATATCCAGATTTTTAAAATTAATTTTTTCCATCTTGATATAAAGGAATCAGTTGTTTCCTCATAGCCTTGATTTGAACACAAAAAGCATGCTGATCTAGTTTGTAGTTGGTTTACCACCTTCCCAAGTTGAGCATGTCTATTTGGTTTCTTGAATCCAAAAATCTACATGCTCTGAAACAGCACCTATAAGGTGCATTGTCCATTGTCTATGTGATTTATATACCTCCTTCTTCACATCTGTGTGCCCAATGTCTGGAATAATACTGACAACCTCGTGTTTCAAAGAGCAGGGGATGGAATGAGGTTATAATGTTGCTTAATTTATCTAACCTTTGCAACAGCTTTTTTAATAGCTATTTTCCCCTCTTGCATGAAATAGTTACACTTACTCCTCAGTTTTGCTTGGGTCTTGTCTTGCTACAGGGTCAACCTGTGTGCATCAGCAACATCCTGAGCAGATGTACTTCAAGAAGCACAGATAAGCAGTTCCTGATAACAAGACAGTAATAATGATGATAGTTGATGCCCCAAATGCAGGAGACGTTGTATCTTCAATGACACTGTTAAATCCTCCAGTTGGTTAAAGGGTTGTTGATTCAATGTTGTGTCCTATGAATAAAAGCAGATAAATGATAATTATTCAAAATACAGTAAGTAATTCAAAGTCAGACTGAAACTGGGGTCTGGCTATTCAATTCATGTGATTGCTTCTTCTTTGCCATCAGGGAAAAAATTTGTTCTGCTGTTTTATCTGCAGTCGACTATGATATGACTTGTTTCTAGTAACAAAGTCTCTTTTCACATGGCCAGACCATGAACCTGATGCACGATTGTCCAGCAAGATGGTCAGCTGATAAACTGGAACAGGGCGGGTATGTCACAGGAGATCAATCCAGTTTTCCAAGACTGGAACTTGTTTCTGTGCTCATTGTGACTATCTGGAGTGTGGTTTGAACCTTACAATTCAGGAGCAAGGATGCTACCATTGAGTTAAAATTTGCTCATATCAGGTAATACCCAATTTTAATTTTGGAAAAGTTACCAAAATTGTATCTGCATATTATCATTTTTTATGAATAGCTATTTTGTGAACTAAGTCCTTTTTACATACCAGCTGACTGTTAAATACCTCCAGTGAGGGAGAAGGTATTTAAGCAACCTTGGTACTTATTGTAAACTCTGGGACAGACTTGTTCCCACAAGCAAATCGATAATTAGTTTATTATTGTCACACGTTCTGAGATCCAGTGAAAAGCTTTGCCATCTATACAGATCATTCCAAACATAAGTAGAATGAGGTAGTACAAAGGGAAAGGCAATAACAAAATGAAGAATAAAGTGTTACGGTTACAGAGAAAGTGCAGTGCAGGTAAACAAATAAGCTACAAGGGCCACAGTGAGGTAGATTGAGAGATCAAGAGTTCATCTTTATCATACAAGAGATCCTTTCAAGAGTCTTATGACAGTGGGATGGAAGCTGTCTTTGAGCCTGTGGTGCATGTTTTCAAGATTTCATATCTTCTGCATGATGTAAGAGGGGAGAAGAGAGAATGACCAGGGTGGGAGGGGTCTTTGATTATGTTGGCTGCTTTCCCAAGGCAGCAGGAAGTGTAGACAGTGTTGACGGAGAGGAGGGTGCTTTTTGAGATAGAGTGGGCTGTGTCCACAACTCTGCCATTTCTTGCAGTTTTGGGCAGAATAGTTGCCATACCAAGCTGGGATAGGATGCTTCCTATGGTGCATCTATAAAAATAGGTGAAGGTTAATGGAGACATGCCGAATTTCCTTAGGCTTGAACCAGGATAAGCTATTGGTGATATTTACACCTAGTAACTTGATGCTCTCAACCATCTCCACCTCAGCACTATTGGTACATACAGGAACGTGTACTCCGCCCCCCCCTTCCTGAAGTCAATGACCAGCTCTTTTGTTTTGTTGACAATGAGGGAAAGGTTATTGTCCTGACACCACACAACTAGGCTCCCTATCTCCTTCCTGTACTCTATCTCATTGTTATTTGAGATTCAGTCCACTAACGTTGATGTCAGCTGCAAACCTGCAGATGAAGTTAGAGCAGAATCTGGCCACACAGCCTTGTGGTTGAGGATCCCCAGTGTTGTGGCGGAGGTGTTGCTGCCTGTTCTTACTGATTGTGGTCCGTTGGTCAAGCACTCAAGAATCCAGTTGCAGAGGGAGGTGCTGAGTCCCAGGTCTAGGAGCTTGGAGGTGTGTTTGGTTGGAATTATGGTGTCGAAGGTGGAGATGTAGTCAATAAATAGGAGTCTGACGTAGGTATCTTTGTTATCCAGATGTTCCAGAGGTGAGTTTAGGGCCAGGGAGATGGTGTCTGCCGTGGACCTGTTTTGGTGGTAGGTGAATTGTGGTGGGTCAAGGTTGCCTGGGAGACTGTTGATGTGTGCCTGACCAGCCTATTGAAGCACTTCACAGTTGTGGATGTCAGAGGCACCAGGTGATAGTCATTAAGGCACGTTACCTTATTTTTCTTTGGCACAGAGATGATAGTGGTCACCTTAAAGCAGGTGGGAACCTCAGATTGGAATAAGGAGAGATTAAAAATGTCTGCGAATACCCCCCGCAAGCAGATCCGCACAGGGTCTGAAGACATGGCCGGGGACTCCATCCGGGCCAGACACTTTCCACAGGTTCATTCTCAGGATAGCCGATATGACATCGGCAACAGTGACTGTGGGTACAGGTGTATCGGAGGCTGCGGGGGTGGGTAGTGTCATTTCATTGCCCTTCCGTTCAAAATATGCATAGAATGCATTGAGCTCATCAGGAAGGGATGCGTTGCTGTCAGTGATGCAGCCCAACTTCGTTTTGTAACCCACTATAGCATGCAAGCCTTACCACAACTGACTGCTAGTCTGGGACTCTATTTTGGTCTGGTATTGTCTTTTGGCATCCCTGATAGTTTTACGAAGGTCACACCTCGATTTGCTATATAGGTTAAGGTCAGCTGATTTGAACGCCACAGACCTGGACTTCAGTAGGGAGTGAATCTCTTGGTTCATCCATGGTTTCCAGTTGGGGAACACCTGGATTGACCTCTTTGGTATGCAGTCCTCTACAACTTGCTGATGCAGTCTGTGACAGGGGTGACATACCCATTTAGATTGGCCGCTGAGTCTTTGAATACAGAGTAGTCTACTGACTCAAAGCAGCCGCATAGAAGTTCATCTATTTCCTCAGACCAGCACTGTACGACTTCCCATACTAGATCCTCATGTTTTAGTTTCTGTTTGTAAGCAGAGAGAAAGAGCACAGCCTGATAGTCTGTTTGTTGCCTGTTTATTGGAATATATCTACACTGATCACAATATTAATGATATTAACATTAAAACATATTTTATTTTACATTCATTTTCACCTCAGTTTGGTGCATTTGCGTTTTGTACCATCTAGCTTCATGAAGGGAAATAGTAAATGTGATTGGATAGGACACTGGTAACTCAATGGCACAGGATGGAAATGTTGCCGATATATCACATCTGACTCGACACTTCTTCTTGGTATTGGTATTGGTTTATTATTGTCACTTGTACCGAGGTACAGTGAAAAACTTGTCTTGCATACTGTTCGTACAGATCAATTCATTACACAATGCAGATACATTGAGTTAGTACAGAGTACAGAGCAAAGTGTCACAGCTACAGGGAAGTGCATTGCAGGTAGACAATAAGTTGCAAAGTCATAACAAGGTAGATTGTGAGGTCAAGAGTCCATCTCATCATATAAGGGAACCGTTCAATAGTCTTATCACGGTGGGATGGAAGCTGTCCTTGAGCCTGGTGGTATGTGCCCTCAGGCTCCTGTATCTTCTGCCTGATGGGAGAGGAGAGAAGAGAGAATGACCCAGGTGGGTGGGGTCATTGATTATGCTGGCTGCTTCACCAAGGCAGCGGGAGGTATAGGCAAAGTCCATGGAGGGGAGGCTGGTTTCCGTGAGGTGCTGGGCTGGTCCTGAACTCTCTGCAGTTTCTTGCAGTCCTGGGCAGAGCAGTTACCATACCAAGCCGTGATGCATCCAGATAGGATGCTTTCTATGGTGCATCGATAAAAGTTGGTGAGTGTCATAGGGGACATGCCAAATTTCTTTAGCCTGCTGAGGAAGTAGAGGTGCTGGTGAGCTTTCTTGGCTGTGGCGTCTACATGGTTGGACCAGGACAGGCTATTGGTGATGTTCACTCCTAGGAACTTGAAGCTCTCAACCCTCTCAACCTCAGCACCATTGATGCAGACAGGTGCATGTACACTGCCCCCTTTCCTGAAGTCAATGACCAGCTCTTTTGTTTTGCTGACATTGAGGGAAAGGTTGTTGTCATGCAGATGGTTCCTGCAGATAGTTTCCTGATTACCTGCTGTGATGATGTGTGGGAGACCTCTGGAATACCTGGTTGCTCTTCTGGCCCAACAAAGGTAAAAGATGAAAAAAAGCAAAATGAGAGAGAGAGAGAGAGAGAGAGAGAGAGAGAGAGAGGGAGAGGGAGAGAATAAAGTGAAATAAAGAAAAAGGAGAAAAAGGGAGAGAGAGAGAGAAGAAGAAGAAGAAGAAGATGAAGTGAAATAAAGGAAAAGAGAATACTGGCTTGGATTCCCTGCAAGTGATGTGCACCATTGATTCTCTGTTGAGTTCCTAAAAATATAAAAATATTTAGACGTGCATTTAGCATTCCATCAGAGGGAACTTGCCATGTGATTGTCTGCAGGAAGATCCAAATGATTAAATCAGAGTGGTATGAGGTAATCCATTAGGGAAGGTGTAATAAAACATTAAATGGGACTACAAATGGGAGGATGTTGAGGAGGAAATGAGGGACCCACAGCAGACAACCACATATCCTTAAAGGTAGCAGGACCGGTGAATAAGGTAGGTAAAAAGATATTTGGAATGCTTTCCTTAATTAGCCGTGGCATATAACACATAAGCAGTCAAGTTATGCTAGAATCATATGAAATAAATGTTAGGCCATAGCATGATACTGTGCACAGTTCTGATCACAATCTCAGAGGAAAGATGTGAAAGCACTGGAGTTGGTGCAGAGATTTGTGTTTGTTGCCAGAAATGGAAAATTGTAAGTACAGAAAAGATTCAATGGGCTAGGGTTGTTTTCTTTGGAACATTAGGCTGAAGGAAAATTATGAAAATCTTTGTCCCAAGACAGAGTAAGTAAGAAGGACCTATTTCCCTTACCTGATCAGCCAAAAACAAATGGGTGGAAGAATTAGAGGGGACATGAAGAATAAGAGTAGTAGGGGTTTGGAAGTCACTGCCTGAAAGTATGATAAAGGCAGAAACCCTGATGTTTATAAAGTGCTTGGATTTATGTTTGAAGAGACATGGCATTGGATTGTGTAGGTTTAAACAGCAGACATGAAGGGCCAAATGGCCACCTTCTGTGCATTAAATTTTCTACAGTTCTATATAATTACAGAAAGCACGAGGAAGAATAGCTTATGGTGAGGCTTCTTACAGTGTTAGGGCATTCTACATTGTAATGGGCTCACCCGAAGGAGAAAGAAACATTGACAGATGGGTAGGTGAAGCCCATGACTTAAGGTGAACCCTCCAAAGAGTTGAAGCACTACAAATGTTACTGAGACACTCAGAAACAATGAAAAACTATTATTGCATTTGTCACAATAAGGAGATATATCCGAATAGAAACGTGATAACTTGTCTTTGGACAAGTGGACTCTATGGACCACTTTAAACTGAAGGAGAGAATGACGTGCACATAATGATGAAGTATTAACCAGTTTAAAAATTTGATTCCAAGTTTCCTCAGAGATTGAAATCTGTAGATCACGTTCCCAAGCGTTTTTAATTTTATCTAAGGGGACCATATTTGTTCCTGATAATCTACCATAAATCTTAGATAGTGAAGTATCATAAAAAGGCTTCAAATTAAAAATTACATCTAATAAGTTCTTATCAGGACTTATAGGGAAGGTATGTACTTGAGATCAGAGAAAATCTTTAATTCATATGTTTTGGTCATATCTGAGTCTGGAAAAATTCTGGATAGAGGTATTTCAAACTTTTTCCGTACTTTTTAAAATAAATTTCAAGCCAAATCCTTTAACTGCATTATTCGGGATTGTTGGAGAAAAAGACATAATTCTGGAGACTTCCGACTTACACATATTGGCCTTCATTTCTCTTATAGCCAGAAGGCTGTATTGCTTAAATGGAAGGAAGCTACTCCCCCCACTCATGCTCAATAGTTGCGGGATGTTATGTCATATTTAAATTTAGAGAAGATCTGGATCTATTCTGAACTTTCAAATATTATGGGGACCTTTTTTGAACTACTTTCAAAACCACTGATTTGGTGCTCAATGTACAGATATTGGCCAATACTATTATGTCTTTAGGATGTTACTAAACAGCCTCAGTTTTGGTAGTGGGGTTAGATTTTTTTTATAATAAAATTATTCCAACTTATCAATATCAATTGATATCTTTTTTCGTTTATTAATATGAAGCATTGTGATTTCTAGTGTGATTCAATACAATCCTATTTTGTAACATTTTCTTTTTTTTTCCTTTGTTTCATGCACTTTGTACTTCTCATTTGAAATTAATAAAAATATTGAAAAAGAAAAGAAAGAAACAATGAAAAACAAATAAAATCTTAACATGAAATCATGTTGAAAGGATTAAAAAACTCAAAAGGCAGAAATTACAACATGAAAAGACTCCAAAATTCTTAATACATTTTAAACATTGAAATTAAGGATTTTTGAAGAAGCATTATTAAAAAGAACTTCATGAGAACCTATTTATAGGGTTTTTTACGTTAATAAGTACTTACCCTAGCCTCTTGCAGCTAGTTCCTTACATTCCATCTAGGAGAAATGTCCAGTTCCACCTTTTTTAACTGTTGTAAGATTATTCAGCAACTATAGGTGTAAGTGCAGCCATTTACGATATTCCCATTCTCACTTGAAAAACCAGAAAGGAAGTGAATATGTATTTGTTCAGTCTGTTGTACTGACATTTCTATCAGGCACATGGGTGCAAGAAACTCTAAATCCCACATCAAAAGTAGAACAGTTAAAGTGATTGTGGTTGAGAATAAATGGCATGCTTGAATAAACTTTGGAACTTTAGTAGAAGATAATTTAAACAGAAAATCTTTCTGAGCTTTTAATTGAGCACAACCTACCATTTGCAACAGCAGCAGAACATGTAGTTCCACAGTTTAGAGGACTGATACTTAGAACTGTGCACATGGACAACATAAATCTATAATCAACAATACTCTTGCATTGATGTGTTTTAATTCCTATAATAAAATTGTTGAAAGAAAAACATTTGTATTATGCTTTGAATGAAACAATGATTGCACAGACATAGACTGCATCCTTTACTATATATTTTACTAGTTTGATTTTTATTTTTAAAATCAGGAGAAACCAGATCAGGAATGTGGGAGATGGTTGTTTGTAATGACAATTTGACAGCAAAATAGAAATTCAGTTCAACTGCAGTCAATGTATTTCTCCCCATTGTTTTACAGTGGATTTGTACATATCAAACTGAACAGAGGAAACACACCCAAGTAATATTCATGCATTGCTGTCCAACTGTAGTCTGTAAATTAAACCATTCCTGCAGCAAGATGTTGCAAAATTAGGTTACAGAACTTTTGGCACTGCCAGATCATTCCATTATCAGGTCCTCCTTGGAAAGTTCCAGATGGCCAACTGATGCTCCATTTTGTGAATGATTGAGGGGATGATATAACATAATATAACCCAGCAGGGACCGCAGGTTAGGCATAGAATTTTTGTGGAGTTGGGAATAGCATGGCTGCTTTGCTTCTGCTCACAAAAATAAAAGATGAAAGTGATTCTTGGACATTTTCTTAGCATCTCCAAAGGTGTTTCAGTTGGCCAAGTTCCTCAACACTAGGAAAAATCAGGAGAATATAGGCTTTGCCAGTTACCACAACATGCATATCCTAGGACTTAGACTTGACTTATTATAGATGGCTATAACTATAGCTGCTGGGCCCTGTCAATATAAAAGCTCCTTCTACAATGGTGGTAGCTGGGAGGGCTAGCACAAAAATTGGCGAGTGATTCTGTGTTGTCTTGTATGCTGACTCCTTGGACTAACCAAGCCTCTCCAGATTTTGATGTCAGCACCATTACATTCTTCAACAGATGTAGATAATGAAGAGAGTTGAAGCATGCATTTGTTCTGCAAGACCTCTGCTAGATTTACAGTCCTACCATTAAAAAAACAATCCCAATGCACAGTTTTGATAAATAGTGCCTTTGCCTGCTGTGCATCATTGACAGAATCAGATTAAAAAGCAAATCATTTTGCACAATGCATGTTGCACTTTACTAACCAGGTGAGTTGTGGTCTCCTTAAAATTCCATGCCTAATATGATGTTTGAATCTCTCATGTGTGGAGGAATTTTTGTAGTATTCATTGCAAACTATTGATGATCATTACACTGTAGGAAGTTCTCTGTTCCAGCAAAGGAAAGAACAGCTCAAAGAGATGTGAATTTGCAAAGATGATAGCTGAATAGCAGACATTTATTGCAAGACTAAGTCAAGTGAAAACTAAAACATCTTGCTCACCAGAAAAGGAAGAGCACAGTTAAAACTTTCATTTAGTCATCTCTTTCTGTGAATAAAAGGCACTTCTCAGTTGCTAGAAAACATCCTTCCATTTTGTAACCTTTTGCAATATTTCTGTAATAACATTATTTCTTTTTTTTGTGCTATACTACCATCCAGGTTCAGAATATGTTGGGATTAAGAATATTCATTGTTATGTAATTTGAGCAAAGTCATCTCAACCCAGGAAATTCATTAAAAAGCAATTTCGACAAATAAAAGATGGTTGGTGGTCTTTGGTATTTTTCAATTTGACTAGTTTCTTGAATTGTGGCAAACCTATGTAAAGGCTTGAAATAACTGAATGGTTTCCAGGGGCACTTGAGAGAGTAATCCATGCTGATGTGCTGACAGGCCAGATGGAGCAAGGACTTTCTCCTTCCATCCCTCAAGTAGATTAGCCAACTAATGGACCTTTCCCATTAGTCAGAGAGCCTCGTGGCTCTGGTACTAACTTCATATTTTTTTACCCAATTCAGTTTCTCAAACCATCATGTTGAGATTTGAACACCTGATTATCAGTCCAGCCCCTGGATTATTTAAATTTACACTGCTAATTACATATTTTGACACTTTTCAAATCAGAGGGCTGCTTCTACACATCCTAGTCACATATGCATGTTTTACACCTCTGATCTGATTGCCTTAAACACCTGCTGGGCCCTAACTTTATGAATCATTTTTCAAAATTTTATAGGGCATTTTATTTCATTCTTCTCTGTCTGTTTCTACAATGATTTGAGGGGGGCCTTTACCAGACGGAAATGTACTCTGATCTCTCTTTTCCCTTTAAGGTCATTCAAATGTGCATACTCCTCAGCTGTATTGTTAAACTCATCATTGGTTCTCATGCTTGTACAATTACTCGAATAGCTAATAACCACACCTGATCCCCAAGAAATTGCAGACAGGGTAATTTTGATGAATTCAAAGACCTGAGAGGTGATCCTTACCTGCCATGAGCATTCAAGAAGACTGGGTGTTTGCCACAATATTTTCATAAGCATTCTTGGCAAAGCCCCATGCAGGATTGGGATTTCATGAAAAAGCTTGGAGTTAGCTTCTGGGCTACTTTGGAAGAACTAAAAATTAAAAAAAAACTAAGCTCACCTATGATCAAATCTCCTTGGCTGTACTGAAATCCAGTTCCACAACTATCTAATTTACTATCATTTATACATGAGAGGCACCAGAATTTATATTGAGACCTTGCAATGCTTATTTTCACCATTTGTCTTTCACATGACATACAGGTTCATATTTCGGTGCTTCATTATCTCAGTGACAAGAAAGAAAAGGACCTATAAACAGGCTGGAGTCTCAAAGAGAGATCTTACCAGCAATGTAGACCAGGATAATGACTACCATTAATATCATTATTTTCTTATCAGTCCTTCTCAGATGCAGCACCTTTCATCAATCTGCAGAAGAGAGAAGAGTCTTAATGCTTTTAAATCTTATTCTTTAATGCTAAATTGTTTTGCTCATAGTATCTAAATGTTTTATCCCACAGAACACAATAAATTGTTTCTATCATCTGTTTACACACTCTCTCCTCCCACCTTTTCTGGAACGTTGACAATGATGAACACTATTTCCAGATCTCTTCAAAGTGATCTCACCTATCAGGGATGAAGGCTAGCCTGTAGATCTGCATTGTTAACCCCTGTCACTGAATATCTTTGCAGCTCTGAAACAAACCTATTCTCACTTTGGAGACACAAGAGGTTCTGCAGATGCTGGAATCTGGAGCAACGCACACAAAATGCTGAAGGAACTCTCCCAGTGGCCATCCACTTCAATTCCATTTCCCACTCCCATACTGACATGTCTAACAACGGCCTCCCCTACTGCCATGTTGAGGCCAGGCACAGGTTGGAGGAGCAACTCCTCATGTTCCGACGTAGTTTCCAAACTGACGGCCTCAACATCGATTTCTCTAACCTGGTAACCCCTCCCAAACCCCTCCCCCCTTCCCTCCCCCCTTTGTACCCCCCCCCTTTGTTTTCCTTTATTCCTGTGGCCCACACCCCTTCTCTTTCCCCTCCCCCGCCCTCACGACCTGCCCATCTGTTCCCCACCTCCTTCCCTTTATTCCATGGTCCTCTGCCCTCTCCTACCGGATTCCTTCTTCTTCAGCCCTTTGCCTCTTCCACCTATCACCTTCCAGCTTCTTACATCACTCCCTTTCATCTCCTCTCCCCCACCCACCTACCTTTCCTCTCTCACCTGGACTCACCAATCACCTGCCAGCTTGTGCTCCTGTCCCTCCCCTGACCTTTTTATTCTGGCTTCTGCCCTCTTCCTTTCCAGTCCTGATGAAGGGTCTCGATCCGAAACACCGACTGTTTTATTTCCCTCTAATAGATGCTGCCTGACCTGCTGAGTTCCTCCAGCATTTTGTGTGTGTTGATATTCTCACTTAGGTTTCATGTTTAACCCCAGGTGGAGTATTGGGCCTCACATCCCTAAGACCACCTATTTCCATGTCCACAACATCATCTGACTTGACCCTGCTTCAGTTCATCTGCTGCTGTAATTATTCATGCCTATACCTCTGGACTGGATTATTGCTGTGTGTTTCTCCCTCATTCTCCTATCCATGGTAGGGGATCCAAAACTTGCTCCCCAGTGTCCTATTAGCATCAAACCACCTTCACACACCAGCTCTGTGCTTGCTGACACAGACTGGCTCTTGGCTAACCAACGCCTCAATTTCAAGTTGTTCAAGCCTGTTTTGAAATCCCATCACAGCCCCGCCCCTCACTCTCTTTGCCCACTTCCCTCAGTCTGGGCATCCCCAAATTTAATTGCTGCCGAGTTTCTGCGCATTGCAACGTCCTCCACTACTCTAGCTCTCTTTCCACCTTTAAGACCATCCTGAAAACCTACCACTTGTTTGACCAAGCTGTTGGTCATCAGTCATTATGTGTGCTTTTGTTTTGTTTGAAGACTTACTCATGAAGCGAATAGGGACATTTTTGACCACCCAAGACTCATCATAAATGGGAGCTGTTTCTGCTGCTGGCTCTGCATATTCCCCTTTTCCACAAGCCCCTTCTCCGGCTTCCTCCACTTTCTCCCTTTTCCTCTGCCCTATCGCGTGTATTCATTCTAACCTCATCCTTTTAAAACTCTTAATGTAAATCACAGCACAAAGTCGCATTCATTAAATAAAAACAGATGAAAGCAGCTCTTAAAACAATACCCGGTGAGACTAAACAACGTGCATAATTTCAGTAGTTTCCAACCTTCGTCCCAAATCTTCCCTGGATTCACTCTCAGCCGCCTGGAGGGATTCGGAAGCCAGTTCATTCATCCGCCGCTTTCGGTGCTCTCTCTTTGTTCTCACCCGCAAGAAATCCAGGTGTTCCTTTCCCCGGATCTGCCAGCTAATCCTCTGGTTTCTTCTCCCGTCCAGTGTGGTTTTTTTGTTGCAATTTTGACTCATTGTCGGTCGCTGGAGCTCTGCGAGAACCCCGCTTGAGGCTGCCTGTCAAGTCTTTGCATCTCCTGCCACTTACTGGGTTCCTTTAGGCGTTTTCATTAGAAACAGGAATTCCTACGGCACAGACTGAAGTCATCCCGTACCCCATGGCGCTCACTTAAAGAAGCATCACTTCGTGCTTTTTTACTTATCTCTTCTCTTTCACACTTTCCGTTATTTTGAACCCCGCCCCTTATTTGAACTGTCCTTCTAGTGGTGTGCCTGGTCGGGAGATGTGTTCTAAAATATAAAGCTTAAAGATAATTCTCCTAATTTATTATTTCGCTCTGTTAGAGAATGTTCTGTGTTCAACCTGTGTTCAACGCCTCCTAATTCCGAACACTGCCTGCATCTTCCTCCTCTGTGGAACAAGACCTTGGGCTGAGATTCCCCATTTGAGGACTATGCAACTTCAACAGTAACTTGCTGAACTTTCTATCCAGGATGTTTCTTATCTTTGCCAACAGTTGAGCAGCAGTGATGGGGTCAGAAACAGGAGTCGAGGCTGATCTGCGTCCAATAACATCATGTCTGACCTTGTGCTTCCTCATTGGGTTACCATTGCTGAGAGGCCGGGAAATTCAGTGCTGTGCCATCCTTCAAGAGGCAACTGCTACTTAATGATCTTTCGAGCAGTAAGAAACACAACGTTGGAAGGAGCAACAGCCCTTCCTGTGGTAAGTGGGGGGAGAACTCTGAAACGTGCTCTGTTGGCGTTATACAATTAGGGATGGTCAATTAACGGATTGCGGGTGATGTACCCATTTCATCGACAAATCAGAAATAATTGATTCTTAGGGATTTGAGGCCGGAAAGCCTCTCTGGTGGTTCAGGCTCTATTGTAAAATCAGTTGGTGCAACTTCGGGTGCTGTCTTTGTGGAGTTTGTATGGACTCTTAGTAACCATATGTGATTCCCTTGGATACTTTGGTTTCCTCCTACATCCCAAAGACATGTGGGTCGGTAGGTTAATTGGCCACTGTAGATTGCCTCTGGTGTCTAGGTGAGTAGTATGGTCTGAGGGGAGTTAATGAAGGCATGGAGATTTAGTGTAGGATTAGTGTAAGTGGGTGCTTGATATTGGTGTGCACTCAGTGGACCAAAGGGCTCTTTTTGTGCTGTATAACTCCATGACTCCATGACACATTTGGAACTGCTACTCGGTACAGGGAGAGCTTCAGTGATCCCACAGGAGAGGTTAAGGTGAGACCTGGCCATTCCATGTTCTGATCCACTTATATAGCCATTATTTATCTCATACTCTCCTGGCTGTTATGGAATACACTAATGCAAAGATTATGGCAACTTCTGAAGACACTTAGTCACATTTGAGTTCACAACCACTCAATGAACTTAAATGACCTGTGGCAGGAGCTTCTACAGGGGACTTCATTTAAAAGCTCAATTCTCTTCCATCTCATAATTCTGAATGTGTGGGAAAAATAGGCCTCCATATCATTTGTTTTCCTACAAAACTTGTCTCCACAAGGAAAATTGATGCACAAAGAAGAAATAATAACAGGAGCATGTTCCCAAGTTGAACATCGATCCCACAGGAAAAAGAATGCTTCATAATGAATAAAGAAAGAGTAAAAAGTTCACAGAGCAGCACAATGAAGATGTGGCAATGGGCAGCTTGTAAACCCTGGATATTGGTGGTGGTGTTGGAATCATTTGCTCTTGCAGATTAATTCAATGCTTTTGCACTCATTTTCCATTTCTGTGAGATCAAATGTCACCACGTACACACCACGTACAGAAACTCTCTGTATGTTATGTTGTGGGGTGGCTTGGAGGAAGATTAGGGCCACTCTGATGATCACTGTGGTACCTGTAGAGCCACAGTTTCTGCCACATCTATAGTTCCAGCCACTTCATTACAAACTGTTATGCCAAATTACCTGCATACACGCTAGCACACGACAGTCACCCAGCTGTGAGTATTGATAAAGTGAATTAAAAAGTCTTTCAATTGTTGAACATTAGTGAGCATGATCTGGAACTCAAATGGTGGAAAAATGCTTTTGTTCTCCATTAGAGTGATGAAACAACTGCCCTTGGCTGAGGAGGCCAGGCTCCAACCATACTCCCTAAGATTAGGAAGTACCTGTCTCAGGTACAGGTGGTGGGGATCGAGCTTGTACCATCAACTGAAATGATGCAGGAGTACACAAAAAAAACTCAAGAAAATGGGAGCAGGAGTAGGCCACCAGGCCCCTCACCATTCAATATGATCATGGCTCAACTCCTCTTCTGTGGCATTTCTCCATACCACCCTGTTCCTCAATCCATCAAATATGTATCCACCTATCTACCTATCACCACCCTGTGCCCACCCTGTCTCCCCTCTTTTGTCCACCTATCACTGATCTGCTTTTCCCTCCTATATATTGGGCTTCCCCTTTTCCTATCATCAGTTCTGAAGAAGGGTCCTGACCCGAAACGTTGATCACCTGCTTTTCTCCACAAATGCTGAGTTCCTCCAGCATCATCATGTTGTTTATCTAGATTCCAGCATCATCATGTTGTTTATCTAGATTCCAGCATCTGCAGTCCTATATTTCTAAATATATATCCACCTCCACTTTAAATATTTCTAACAATCCAGCCTCCATTACCTGCCGTGCTGAGAATTCCAGAGATTCATCACCCTTTATGTGAAGAAATTTCCACATATTTCAGTTTTAAATGACTAGCCCCTTGTCTTGTAGTTATGTCCCCTTGTTTGGATTCTCCCACTCTAACCTGTCAAGCCCTCTAAGAATCTTATATGTTTGAATAAGATCATCCCTCACTCTTCTAAACTCGAAGGAATATAGGCCAAAACTATTTCATCTCCCTAGGTAGGACAACCCTCTCATCCTAGGAATTAGCCTGGTGAACTTCCTTTGTACTGCCTCCAATGTTAGTATATACTTCTTTAGGTAGTGGGACCAAAACTCTGCATAGTATTCCAGGTGAGTTCTCACCAACATCCTGCATAATTGCAACAAAACCTGCATATTTTTAAAATTCAACCACTTTACAACAAAAGTCAAAATGCTGTTTGCCTTCTTAACTACTTGTTGGACCTGCCTGCTAGCTTTTTGTGATTCGTGCACTAGAACATTTAGATCCCTCTGTACCTCACTCATTGGCAGTCTCTCTCCATTTAGATAATCATCTGCCATTTGATTTCTCTTACCGAAGTATATTACCTCACACTTCCCTACATTAAACTCCATGTGCCAGTCTTTTGCTCCATCTGTCACTCAATCTATCTATATCTCATTGCAGTCACAGTATCCTTTTCACAACGTAGTCTACCACCTATTATTGTATCATTGGCAAATTTGGAAACCTTGCATCTGTTCTTTCCTTCATGTCATTAATATAAATAGTGAACTGATCCTTGGCCAAGAACTGATCCCTATGGTATTCCATGTTACCTCCTTCCAGTCTGAAAAGGACCCATTTATTCCAACTCTCTTTTCTATGACACAGCCAGTTTTCAATCCATTCCAACACACTTCCTCCCATACCTGGGCTTTTAATTTATGCACCAGCCTCCTCTGTGCTCCAATACAAGTGCCTTTTGGAAATCTAAATACACTACATCTACAGATTCTCCTTTATCAACTCTCCTTATTTCGTCCTCAAAGAATTCAAGTGAATTTCTCAGATATGATTACCTTTCATAAAACCTGTTGACTAGGTTTAATTATATTCAGTTTTCCTAAATGATTAGCTATTTCCTCTTTTATTACTGACTCTAACATCTTGCCAATAAACTAGCTGGCCTATAGTTCCCTGTCCTCTGCCTTTTTTCCTTTTTGAAAGAAGTAGTTAGATTGTTTTTTTTTGCCAATCTTCTGGAACCCTCCCAGAGCTTAGAAAATACACAAAATTTCAACCAATGGGTCCACTATTTCTGCAGCCACTTCCTTTAAAACCCAAGCATGCTGTCCATCAGGTCCTGGTTACTTGTCCGCCTTTTGCGGAATATTAGTAAAATAAATCTTCAATGTTTTTCACCATGTGCCAAACACGCTGCAGTGAGCGCAAGTTTTATCAGAACAAGCTACAAGGAGGAGCAATAATGACATTGGTGGCATCAACTGTGTCTTTTACACATTCACCATATTCCTTAAGTATCATAAATACACAGGTCTTTGAAGTCTTGCTGAGGACCATTTGTCCTGTAAAGACATAGCACCCCTGAGCACGTAACATGCTTAAATATTCTGACATTCTTGATGTTGTTGCCTCTCCAAAGGGTAACAATGATCCTCTTTCCTTAAAGTTTATTTCCAAGCCCTCAAAGGGGGAAACCTCAGTATGAGTCTTTAACCTTTGCCACTGCAAGAGAAAGGCTGCTGGAAACTGGGTTTGCTGCAACAGCTGCCTCTCTGAGACAGTTTTACCCCTGGCCTCCCGGGACAAAACAACCATGCTCTGCTCAATCTTATTTCCCAAAAGAAGCAACTTGAAAAATTAGCTAGCTAGGAACTAAAGCAAGGTGGTTGTTTAAAAAGAATAGACATTGTGTCAGGAAGTTGTTGTGGATAGGAGCAGATTGTTCAATATGTTTGGGTAAAGGAAAGGAGTTGCTCAGTAATGACGTAGCATTCTCAGGAGTAAAGAAACATCAAGACACATCAAAGTTTTGTATTAATAATAAAATAATACCTTGTATTGAAAATATCGAAATAGAACTTTCTATTTATGCATTTTAAAGACTGTTTAAGATATGACTTAATATGATTTAAAATAAAATTGTATGGCCAATTTCTGATTTCATTCCTTTACTTAAATCTCACAGCTACAGTTGAGATGATCTCTTCAATATCAGTTCAGAAATCTCACATTAAGTGGGTGACTTTTATGACTTCAATCATTCTGCAGCTGGAACATGTATCACTGAGACCATTGAAGACCACTGAATTTTCAGTGATTGATGTGCACTGTACCCTTCTGCCTGAGAAACATTGTGGGTGGAAATTTCACAGTGCCAGCCTGCATCAATAATCAGAAGTTGGTGGAAATGAACCCCTGAATGGGCAGTTGCTGGGTTGGTTAAAGACTCCTGAGCTGGATGGGCCTCATTCTGTTCTGCTCATTATTGATAAATGTTCAAATGGGTTTTTATAGCATTAGGCCTCTAATAGGGTTTTACCTATTATTCCATGTGAGGCAGAAATTCATGTGCCTGTTTTCTAATTTGATACACTGCACTTCCTTTATAAAGTGCAGTCACCTCCAGACTGACTGTCAAGTGGCTCTTTTGTGCCTCCTGATCATCTTCGCTCAGTTCAGAATTGTGACTCCGACCTCCGTGAGGCAGGCCCCAAAATCTGCTTACAGTGTCTGAACTGAGCTCCATATACTCAATGTTATTTGCAATAGATTCTTCAAGAAAAGCCAATAAAACTGTACATATTGGCTCTCTCCTCCATATAGGGCTGTATTTACATTGTTTTGTTCAATGCTCAAGAAGTCATTTGAGCCTTTTCTGTAGCCCAATATTTCTCTACTGAACTCACAAATGTTTAAGAGGAGCCAACTGGTCTTTGATATCCTGAGGCCCAGTTGCTCAGCCTTAACATTGAGGCCCACTGTGTGCGCTCCTGAAGATACCCTGAAATCAAATCGTACAAAATCATGAGAACTTAGGTAAGAAACTAATTCATGCTTAAGCATATCTCTTCAGCAAAGAAATGGAGGCAACACCAGCTAAATGTACAGGGTAATCCACTGTACCCATGGATCAGTAATCAGTTCAGGAATAGGCCTCGCTTCCTCATCTGACTTGAGAAAGCCAAGTCTACTCTTCTTTCATTATTGTATAAGGAATTATGATTCTATTGGCCCAGTTCTTTCTTTCCATTCAAATTATTTATTTATGCTGATCTAAACCACATTGTCAAAACACTAACCAATTATTACATTATGTTGGAAAGTGTTAAAATATTAGAACATTGCATCAAATGGCAAAATAAACATCGTGAAAAAGTCTATGAAAAATATAAAATAAAAATAAAATGCAACAGTTAACATACTGAGATTATAAATTGGTGTTAGAGTAATTTTTAGAATCCATTTGTTTCAAGGACGCAATAGAATAATTCAGGAGTAATGTCATGAATTACAGCAGAATAATTGGTCTTGATCTACGATATAAATAATGCTTTTGTAAAGATTGTAGAAGAAAGCCAGCAGATTTACGACCTCAAACACAAAATATTACTGTTTAAAATAAAAGAATTAAGGATTCTCTGACATCTCAATATATCTATTCACTAGTGAGAAGCTGTCCAGTCAATGTATGATTCAAACATTGCTGAAACTGGGATATTACATTTGATTGAAATGCTCAATGTGGAAAAAACAATGATTGTAAGTAAGATGAAGAAACTTAAACTTTATAATGCATAGATAGATTGTGGAAACAAAACAAAGTATTCAGACTTAACTGGAGGGCAAATAGATTAGATAATAGATTGAAGTAGATGGGTGATCAAATTCATAACTTTGAAACCTGACTAAATTGTATGAATTGTGTGGGCATCCCTGAGGAATAGAGTCTGGTGCTCTGCCATTTGCTTCACTAAATGTAACTAAGGCACACTGGTTGTTCTTATTCAAGGGCCATAAGAACCCTATTAGCATTAGCCAAGTAACTCCATAGACCTAAATCTAATCAAATGTGATTTTTTTCTGAAATCATCAAATGTTGGAGAAATTGAAGAGATTGATTTCTTGTATTCTAATCAGGATCTAATCTGCTTTCTCATAGGTACAACTGGAGAGCTTCTACAACTGAGATTCCATATGAGTGGTTATAGGAAAACACCATGAAAAATCAGCTTTACTACCACAAGCTCAACTAAACCTTGTCAATAGAAATTCATCAATGCCCTTCATCTACCATCCTCTTTGCCAATCTATAATATCGGGAATGCAGATTGACATCCAAAGAAATAGTTTTTAGAAAACAGCACACTTAAATTATCTGCATAGCATCACAGATAGCATCATAGAATCATACAGCACAGAAACAGACCCTTTTGGCCCACTTTGTCCATGCTAATCCCATTTTCCTGCATTAGGCCCATATCCCTTTGTGCCTCTCCCATCCAAGTATCTGTCCAAATGCCCTTTAAATGCTGTATCTGCCTCCACCACCTCCTCAGGTAGCTCGTACCATATATCCACCACCTTCTGTGTGCAAAACTTACACTCAGGTTGCCTTTAAATTTCTCCCCTCTCACTTTAACCTGTGCTCTCTAGTCCTAGACTCCCCTGCCCTAAGCTAAAGATTCAGAGTATCTGTCCTATCTATGCCACTCATAATTTTACAAACTTCTATAAGGTCACCCCTCAGCCTCCTATGTTCCAGTGAGAATAAACCCAGCCTATTCAATCTCTCCTTACAACTACAGAAGCCCATTCCAGGCAACATCATGGTGAATTTCTTCTGCACTGTCTCTATTGCTACCACATTCTTCCTGTAGTGCATTGACCAGAATTGTACACAATACTCTAAGTTCGGTCTAACCAATGTTTTATACAGCATTCTGACTGGTTGCATCACCACCTGGTATGGAGGCTCCAATACATGGGATCGCAAGAGGCTGCAGAGGGTTGTAGACGCAGTCAGCTCCATCACGGGCACAACTCTCCCCACCATCGAGGACATCTTCAAGAAGTGGTACCTCAAGAAGGCAGCATCCATTACTAAGGACCCTCACCATCTGGGACATGCCCTCTTCTCTTCAGCCCTGCAGCTTTTTGAAAGTTGTTTTTTCAGTTAAGAGCTTGTTTGTCCAGTTGCTTTTTGCAGGTATAAAAGTGAAGTAGGCTCTTGCAGAGTGGCCATTTTGTTGCAGCCATTTTTGGGGGTGGGCGGGCTTGAGGTGTATGTGCCGTGTTTAAGAATAAGTGCTGAGGCTTTGGTTCAGGAGGCTGCAGTGAGAGGAGGCTGAGCAGGTGAGTGCAGGTGAGGTTTTCCTTATAATTATTGTTCCTATTAGAGTAGCTGGTCTCAGTTAGGGCTGTGGTTTGCGCCTCCTGCAGGATGTGCGAGAGACTGCCAGTGACCCCAATGACTTCACCTGCAGGAAGTGCGCCCAGCTGCAGCTCCTGACTGACCACATGAAGGAACTGGAGCTGGAGCTGGGCGTACTTAGGATCGTCCAGGATGCTGAGAACATCATAGACAAGGGTTTTAGCGAAGTGGAGTTAATTTAAATACAGTTAATTGTTTTTAAGTATATTAACCAGTTTAAAATTTTGCTATATATTTTACATTTTTAAATTATATTTTTAATTTTTGTTCATTTATTATTAAATATATTATTTGATTATTTGCAGTGTTGATTAGCTATGCTTCAGTTTCAATATCCCATTTGTTTAGGAGCTGACATATTATATTTATCAGTGATCCAGGAAGAAACATTTCCATGCATGAGATACTGAACAAACCAGTTTTGATAGAAGAGAACATGGGTAGAGGAAATTCAGATCATGTTGAATTAAAATGAAGTGATCCTGATAAAAGTGCTGATAAGGAGAAATGTTCTCCTCACATTATAGCTTCAGTATGAACTCCTTCTCTGGTACAATTGAAGATTGTTTTAATTCTGAGGAACTATAATTGATTGCACCATTAAGCACATTATGCCACCATTCCAGCTGCACATTCTCCAAATAAGTGTGGACTGCAGGTGACATCATCCTGTGCACATGCTATGCACCAATTGTCATGCATGTGCTAACATGTAGTGCACCAGGATATGCCAGGTCAAATTTTGTGAACTGTTTAATTTTCCCAGAACTACCACATTTCAGTATGTTACACCTGAAAGGTACAGTGCCACATGATCTAATGGCAACAAGAATAAATGTTTTCCATGTCAACATGCTATATAAATCTGAGTTATTATTTCAAATAATGAAGTAATAGTCAAAATTGCAGAATTACATTAATCAAAATTGCACATATCCTGGTAGGGGAGCAACTGCTGTGCTAGAAGAAATTTTCATCAGTTGAGTCACCATGCCTCAGAATTCCTGGCCGACTGTTCTATCTCCATTAGTCACTCCCCATTTCCTAGCACTTACTGATGCAATTACAGGCTTTGCAACACATGCCCTTTTACCTCTTTCTTTCCCACCATCCAGGCATCCAAACATTTTTTACAGGTGAGGTAATAATTCATTTGCATTTAGAGTCATAGAGTCAAAGAGTAATACAGCACAGAAACAGGCCCTTCGGCCCAACTGGTCCATGCCCATTTAAGCTAGTACCATTCCCAGGTTTTGGCCCATATCCCTCCAAACCTTTCCTCTCCACGCACTTATCTAAATGTCTTTTAAATCTTTTACTACTTCCAATTTGGTGTGTCACACTAGTGCTCACAATGTGCTTTCCTCTGTGTTGGAGAAACCAAATGCAAATTGATTACTGCCTTGTAAGTACCCCCTTTCAGTTGGCAAGGGTGACCCTGAGCATTTTAATTGCCTGTTACTTTAATTCTCCATCCCACTCCCACTCTGACATGTTTGTCTTTGACCTCCTACACTGTTTCAATTATGGCCAATGTAAGCTTGAGGAAGAGCACTACATCCCCCATTAGGGAATGTTGTATTCCTTGGGACTCAACATTGAATTCACCAAATTTTGGGTATTCAGCCTTCTTTTTTTTTGGATATTTCAGTTTTAATTTGTTCTTTTGCTTCTTTTCTCATTTGTCTCTAACTGCTGATGATTAAAGTAATTGTTACCTTGACAACTTGGGTCCGCAACCCTTCACAGACTTTCCCTCTGTTCTCTTTCCTTCTCCCATTCTCTACAATTTAACAGACAATGGTTTCCCATCTTTTCCTGAAATATTGACTCTGTTTCTTCCTTCATAGATGCTGTGTGACCTGCTGAGTGCTTCCAGCATTTTCTCTTAATGATTCAAACGTTGTCTTTATGTCTTTATGTTAAAAGATGCTCTTTTTAGGAACAATTAGTTCTTATGGTTTATGAGGAAATGTTGTTGGATCCTTATGCCCACCAATTTAATTCCTACGTGGATGAATCTGACTTCCATCTGGTTGCTTTGCATAGTGGGACAACTGAAGTCAGGAGCTTGTTGGGTGCAGACCCATACTCAGCCTTGTAGAAAATGTCCCTTGGGCAAACAGTTGCTTGGGAATGCATTCTTCAAGAAAAACTAATGATAACAGAACAAGAGCAAACAAACAGGTTCAAGTGGTTGAAACCAGAGCAAATGCCAAGCATAAGCAAACTTTGCGCCACTAATTGCATTTACATTTTTGGGACTAAAACAAAAATTCTGCAATATTTGAAGGCTCTCCCAAAATCACAGCCATATTTGGCATAAAACACTTGCCTGGCACATTTCCATTTCAAATATATGTAACTTTGTTTGTCCTGAAATGCATTCAGTTTTTTAAATTGTCATTATTTTGAGCTGTTATAACATAAAGCAGCCAATATATTTGTAGCCTAATTAAATCATACTATCCCTTTCTATGCAAAAAGATCATTAATTGTCTGGCGCTGCTTTCAACTTATTACAGCAACAAATTTATACTGATACCCCACCATCATTTTAGACGAGATAAAAAATAAAATAGTCCTGCTTACACTCGTGAGGAAAACATTGCACCCCTTGCATAATAAGGAAAAATTATTCTTGACCAGTGTAAAAATGCAATTGCTTGAATTTTGAAATGACACCTTAAATGCTGGGAATACACACAGTATTCAGCCATTCGTAAAAAGCAAAGGCAAGTTTAAATTTTAATTATGATGAATCAATGAACATGTAATCCCACAGAATGTGTAAGATTGAAAAACACTATGATGCTGGAGGAACTCAGCAGGCCAGGCAGCATCTGTGGAGAATAGCAGGTGGTCAACATTTCGGGTCAGGACTCTTCTTCAGAACTGAAGATAGGAAAAGGGGAAGCCCAATATATAGGAGGGAAAAGCAGAGCAGTGATTGGTGGAAAAAAGAGGGGAAGTGGGGTGCGCACAAGGTGGTGATAGGTAGCTGCAGGTAAAAAATAGTGACAGGGAGGTGCGGAGGAGGGGGAGGAGATCAGATGCACTGGGGGATGGGTCAAAGGTAAGAAGAGAGAGGAAAAACAGGTAAAAAAGGTGGGTAGAAAAAAGAGAGGGAGGCTAGGAAAGGGAAGAAGAGAAGAAGCATCCCCTTGTCCTCACGTTTCATCCCACCAGCCTACATATCCAACACATCATTCTCCACCACTTCCGCCATCTCCAACAGGACCCCACTACCAAGCATATCTTCCCCTCCCCACCCTTTTCTGCTTTTTGCAGGGACTGCTCTCTCTGCGACTCCCTAGTTCACTCCTCCTCCCCCACCCATCCCGCTCCCACCCTGGGAACTTTCCACTGCCCCCACCATAGGTGCAACACCTGCCCCTACACCACCTCCATCACCTCCATCCAGGGACCCAAACAGTCCTTTCAGGTGAGACAGAGATTCACCTGCACCTCCCTTAATATCATCTACTGCATTTGATGCTCCAAGTGTGGCCTCCTCTACATTGGTGAGACCAAATGCAGACTTGGTGACCATTTCACAGAACACCTGCACGCTGTCCATAGCCGTGATCTGCATCTCCCCGTTGCCAGTCACTTCAACTCCCCCTCCCACACTATCACTGATATGTCAGTACTTGGCTTCCTCCACTGCCAGGAGAATCCCAAGTGCAAACTGGAGGAACAGCACCTCATTTTCCATCTTGGAACCTTGCAGCCTAACGGCATGAACATTGAATTCTCCCACTTTGTAACCCCCACACCCCTTCCCCACAACCCCCCACCCCCACCCAGCCTATCTCACTTTTTTCTACCCTTTTTTTTCCTTTTTTTCCCTTTCTCTCCGTACCTTTGACCCATCCCCTGGTGGATCTGCTCTCCCCTCCTCCCCCGCACCTGCCTATCACTATCTCTTACCTGCATCTACCTATCACCACCTTGTGCCCACCCCGCCTCCCCTCTTTTGTCCACCTATCACTGCTCTGCTTTTCCCTCCTATATATTGGGCTTCCCCCTTTTCCTATTTTCAGTCCTGAAGAAGGGTCCTGACCTGAAACGTTGACCGCCTGCTTTTCTCCATGGATGCTGCCTGGCCTGCTGAGCTCCTCCAGCATCATCGTGTTTTTCATCAAGATTCCAGCATCTGCAGTCCTTTGTTTCTCCAATCTGTAAGAATGTATTGGCAATGCCAGGATTTTATCAACATCAGTAGAAATGTGCCTGGAAAATGTTATGCCCTTTTCTAAAATGCATAATTTAAAACTTGAAAATTGGTTTGGAATTTACCCTTCATGTCTAAAACTAATAAATTGTCTAAATGAGCTCCAATGAAGCTGAATTCTGGAGGTATTTCAGAGACACACCTGCTTCTAATGGAATGTTTAGCATTACCAAATGGGGATGAATTTCAAGGCACCAGTCTTTTACTGAGCACCATTTCAGAGATTTTCTTTCTACCTCTCTCCACCATTCTGATTATAGTTAATGAATAAAAACTATTGTTTCATAATTGTGCCCCCCCCCCCGACATCCCTGGTGACCAATCCCCTTTTAAATTAAGTAGAACATGTCCGGCGTTTCATGCCATTGCAATTTAAGCAGGAGTAGCATTGGTTGGGACAGTCCAGAGTTCACATGGGTGTAGGTTATCACTCCTTGGGCCCACGGAAAGCCCACAGTCTGATCAATTATGCATGTTTACACCATTGCTGCTCTTTGTTCAAGAGAAGGAGATGAAGTGACATGTGCAAATGGTGGATTGGGGCCTTTATCTGCCTCCACCACTTGAAATGTTTCAGAGGCTCAGTGGCACAGGCAGAGTGACCGATAAATGGTTATATGGCAGATGCACTCCCACAGCAGGGAGCAGATCTTGTGACCACTTGTTTTGAAAATCTTTGGACTGATTGCTCCCCAGAATTGCTTCCAGAAGATCCTCTTGACCAGAGCCCTTCTCACCCTCCATCATCTGACCAGGAGGCCTTGACTTGCTCTCCTCCTGCTCCTGGTTATGCTGGAAGTCGAGCAGGTCACCGCTGAAACACCCATATTTAACCAGGAATACAGTAGCCTCCTGAAAACTCCAGAGTGCTTTGTCTGGGTGATGTGGATGCCTTTGAACAGCCCAGTTGTGATGTTTCTTCCTGTTCCTTGTGCTCTGTTTATGTGGGCATTCATGCATGTGTCTGTGTGTGTGTGTGTGTGTGTGTGTGTGTGTGTGTGTGTGTGTGTGTGTGTGTGTGTGTGTGTGTGTGTGTCTGTGTTTGTGCATTTGTTTGTGTATACACATGTGTGTGTGTGAGTCTGTGTGCATGCATCAGCGTTTCTGTGTGCATGCATGTGCATGTGTGTCTGTGTTTGTGTGTGTGTGCATATATGCGTATGTGACGTGTGTGTGTGCATGTATCTACGTGTATCTACGTGTGATGCATGTGAGTTTGGGTGTGTGCATGTATCGGTGTGTGTGTTTGTGTGTGCGTATCAGTGAGTGTGTTTGTGTGCAAGTACATGCATATACAAATACCTATATGTGCATACGTGCACATATGTGTGTATGTGTGCATGTGTGTGTGCATGCCTGTGAATCTTGGTGCCCCCTCTTTCCCCCTGCCCTACAAGCCTCTCTCTGTTCCATGGCCGCTACTGTTGCTGCTGTCTGGAAGCCGGGGGGGGGGGGGGGGGGGGGGGGGGGGGTGCCTTTAAGGGCTGGCACTGTTCTCTGATAGCTGTGCAGCAAAGTGTATTCAGCTGCACTAAGTTAGTGTGGTCCCAGCAGGGACTGTGCAGTTCCACTTGAGTGCACATTTCTGAGTGTAAACCAGCATAATTTGGTTTTGAACATACTTTTGACCAATTTCATGTTTTTGTTCAGGGTATCCAACTGACCATTAATACACTATGTAGCATGTGTTTGGTGCACCAAAAAGAATGAAATCCAAGTTCTGTGCAGTCATGTCCCCTTATTTTTATCATGTTGAGTTTACTTACATTGAATGTACAGCACAGACATGCCACGCTTGTGTTTATGTTCCACTTGAGCCCCCTCCCACCCCGTTCCATCTGACCTGATCAGCATAGCCTTCTGTTCCTTCTCCTTCATGTGTTTCTCTAACTTGCTTTAAGTGTGTATATGATATTTGCCTCAGCTACTCCTGGAGGGAATGAGTTCCATGTTCTAACCAGTAGATATAGAAGTTTCTCTATTGAATTTATTACAACCTCCTTACACACTTGGTCCTTCATTTTGATCTCCTCACAAGAGGAAACAGCTTCTCCATGTCTGTCCCACCAAACCTTCAGAACCTTAACTATCCTTGTGCCTTCCCTTGTTGAGACAAAACAGCCTCTGTCTGTATAATTGCTCCTGATTCTTCCAACTCTTGTGATGGTTCACTTTGTTGTCCATATCCGAGTCATCTTATTGTGATTTATGTGTGCACTTCAAACACTATTATATATTTTTCACTCACTGCTTATTTACAAAGCTGATAAGGTACTTCAGACAATAATGTGAGCTGACGCATTGAGAGATACTGCTTAATTAGGTCTAACATGCCTTGAACCTAAAGTCAATATTTGAACATTGGCCATTACTCTAGTGTTTGCACATCCATCAAGCTGTTGAGAGTACCAGTTGAATTAAATTGTTGTGTTACCAGGTATTCAATGTTATAAAATGGAGGCAGAGTCTTACAAATTTTATTCAGTGTGGGTATTTGAAATCTTACCTATGCAAACATCGCCACCTCCTGTTAATGGATAAATAGAAAGCAAATATTGCAGAAATCAAAATGGTTAAACTTGAATAGCCATTGAAAATGAGAGCAGGTATCACATTGTATGACACAGGGACCAAGCCTGATTTTCAGGATTGTTGCTACAGCCAGGCCTAACAATGCTGTTCATTGGTTTATCACCTCACCAGAGGTCCAAGTTTATGCCCGACAGGACCGTGAAATCTAGCCCACAGTCCTTAAAGCCAGCCTCCACTTCTCAAACAGGAGGGACGCTATGGGTGCACCAGGGATTGGGCTGGCATTTTGCAACTCGCTCTGACCTAGGAGCATGCAAGGTTGGCACATCTGGGAAGGGAACAGAGTCCATGGTTTTCTGATGTTGCACTGGAGGTTTTGGGGTGTAGAAGATGCAGCTGGGGTATGGTTGTGACAATCAATGCCAGGACTCAATCCCCGAGGACCTGGATTGTGTTTAAAAAAAAGTTCAATGACTTCATAGACACAGTCAAGTCAACTGAAAGCATCTTCAAATGCTATACCCCACAAATTGCATCAGGAGCACTGGGCATTGTTCAATGTGGCATATAAATTCAGACACCTACAAAAGATCTTTATCATCCAGCACGTACTTAACACTCATATACTCCACCACACTCTCATACATTTCCAGTACTGTTTCTCGCACCCGCGTCTCACAGGTTGCCAGCTATTCAACCATGACAGGCACATCAAATCATTGCTTGATTCACTAACGCACTCCCTTTGTTCTTGATGAATGAAGTGGCAGGTTACCACATGTAACGACAGCTAACCAGCAACAGATTGGTGCGACTGACTTACTTTATCCTTACGGTGGAGACATTAGTCACCACAATTAGCAGAGTTGCTACCGAGTCAGCAACAAGCAGCTGAAACCATTGAAGATGATGGTATCCTCATGTTTATCCTCCTGCACACATTCCACCTTCCCCTCATACCAAAATGCCTTCTGCTCTTGGAGTAAGCCTGCACATTCTTATTTTACTCAGAACCCCTTCCAACATCCTAGCATCTTCATTCTCTTCTAACACAAAGACACACTTTTGCTGGATTTAATACTTGCAGTCACCAGCTCTATTACTGCTGCTGCTCATAGTTTACAGGTTAGCTCAGAGGTGGGGTTGGGATGCATGGACAGGCAGGTGGTAAAGGCTGCCCAGTTACTCATTCTCCAGAGGCTGAGATCACGCTTGGGTTCTGCTGCAGAGGATCAGATGAGAACTTTGGCACAAGAGATTCTGCAGATGCTGGAATCTGGAGCAATACACACAAAATGCTGGAGGAACAAAATGAGGGGTATAGACAGAGCAAATGTGAGTAGGCTCTTTCCACCTAGATTAGGAGAGATAAGTACAAGAGGACATGACTTTAGGGTGAAGGGGGAAAGGTTTAGGGGGAACATTAGGGGGAACTTCTTCACTCAGAGAATGGTGGGAGTGTGGAACAGGCTGCCATCTGATGTGGTAAATGTGGGCTCACTCTTAAGCCTTAAGAATAAATTGGATAGATACATGGACGGGAGAGGTCTGGAGGGTGATGGACTGGGTGCAGGTAAATGGGACTAGCTGAATAAAGTTTTGGCACAGATGAGGAGGGCTGAATTGCCTGTTTTCTGTGCTGTAGTGTTCTATGGTTCTATGGTTCTAACTCAGCAGGTCAGGCAGCATCTATGGAGGGAAATCAACAGTCAATGTTTCGGGTCGAGACCCTTCATCAGGACTGGAAAGGAAGAGGGCAGAAGCTGGAATAAGAAGGTTGGGGAGGGGCAGGAGCACCAGCTGGCAGGTGATAGGTGAATCCAGGTGAGAGGGGGAAGGTAGGTGGGTGGGAGAGGGGGGATGAAAGGGAGTGATGTAAGAAGCTGAGAGGTGATAGGTGGAAGAGGCAAAGGGCTGAAGAAGGAGGAATCCAGTAGGAGGGGGCAGTGGACCATGGAAAAAAGGGAGGGAGGTGGGGAATAGATGGGCAGGTCATGAGGGCGGGAGAGGGGAAGGGGTGAGTGGGCCACTGGGATAAGGGAAAACAAAGGGTGGGGGGAAGGGGAGGGGTTAACAGAAGTCAGAGAAATCGACGTTGAGGCCGTCAGGTTGGAGCCTCCCAAGGTGTTGCTCTCCCAAGGTGTTGCTCCTCCAACCTGCGTCTGGCCTCAATGTGGCAGTAGAGGAGGCCGTGGATAGACATATCGGTATGGGAATAGGATGTGGAATTGAAGTGGTTGGCCACCGGGAGATCCTTGCTTTTGCAGCAGATGGAGCGAGGGTGCTTGACGAAGCAGCCACCCAATCTGCATCAGGTCTCACTTATGTAGAGGAGGCTGCACCAGGAGAACCGGATGCAATAAAAGATGCTCTTGGATTCACAGGTGAGGAGCTGCCTCACTTGGAAGTACAGTGTAGGGACCTGAATGGTGGTGATGGAGGAGGTGTAGCACATTGTACGGTTACAGGGATAAGTGCTAGGAGGGTCATCAGTGGGGAGGGGTGAGTGGACTAGGGAGTCACAGAGGGAGAGATCCCTGCAGAAAGCGGAGGGGGGGAGGGGAAGATGTGGCGGCTGGTGGGATCCCCTTGGAGGTGGCGGAAGTTGCGGAGAATGATGTGTTGGATGCGGAGGCTCGTGGGGTGGTAGGTGAGGACAAGGGGAACCCTGTCCTTGTTATGTCGGGGGGGGGGGGGGTGAGAGCAGATGTCTGGGAAATGGAGGAGATACAGGTGAGAGCTGCATTGATGGTGTTGGGAGGGAAACCCACTTTACTGAAAAAAGAGGACACCTCAGGGTGCCCTGGAATGGAAAGCCAACTTTGACAATTCAGCCTGCAGAAGATGGGTATGTACAATGAAAAACATGGTGGTTAGGAAAGTTTGACTGCGTGCAATGTCAAGGAGTATGGACAAATATGGCTCCAAGTTTGCATAGGCTTTGTCCAGAGCTTGGACCCTATCTTGGATGTGGTGGCCAACTCCCTTAGCACTATTGTGGACACATCCATGATACATCACCTGATGGCCAATACCTCAGCAATCACAACAGGACAAACAGAAGCCACCAAATGTCTGGGTGTTTCTGTGGAGAATCATAATTCTGTGATATGAGCTAAGAACTGCTACCACTATCCGTAAATCAAGATCAAAGGGTTTGAAATTCAATGACTTCATACTACTGGCCTCATGTCCCAGTGTTAAAATGAGCTTGCAGGGAATCATGACAGTTCAACTATCTGCCTTTCAACAAATTACTAGTTTTGCAATAACATGAGTTCTTCATATCCAACCTGACTAGAAAAGGAATGTCTAGTTGCTTCTTCCCTTCCTCTTCTTTTTCTTTCTCCTACTCCTCATGCTCTGCAACCACTTGCTCTGTAGATGATGACAAGGATTGATCATTCACAAGGTTATACTGTATACATCAGACCACCATGGGTCTTGTTTGCCTCTCTCTCCATTATTGATGAACTCCTCCAGGGTAGTAGAAGCTTTTCCTCAGCATTCTAAAAGTCTGCTCTGTCACATTTTGCCAATGTGCAAGGGATATGTACTGGAATTATGAGACAAGAGATATCTGCTGTTGGTTTGTCGTGCTGGCCTAAATGGAGTTAGGAGTGAAGAAAGCCAGAACATACTGCCAGAGATCAGCCATTGGCCTGACTGAAATGCCCCATTGGATCATACTACAAATTTAGACAAATTGTGGCCTAATTTTCCACAGATCCATGGGCAAGCATTTCCTGGGACCAGACAAATGTTCGCCTCGAAATTCTATCATGTATCACAAGGTTAATGTGCACTACATGATAGAAATTCAGACAATGGGTATTTATCACATACTGATTACACATTTGCTTCTGATTCTTCTGTGCATATGATGCACTAATGCACAGCAGTGCATGGACATGTGTACTTCTGCAAAATGCATTATCTATATCAGTGTGTATAACTCATTGCCTTTGCTATGAATGTGAAACCTACTTTGGCAATAATTAAAGTCTGGCCTTATTCTTCATTACAACCTTAGTCTAAACAAGGAGAAGGAATTCTGAATTCCAGAGATGACCTGAAAGTGTCAGGCTTTGAAATTAAGGCTGCATTTGATTGAGACACCATCAAAAGGCACTGCTGAAAATGAAGTTCACAGGAATCAAGAGGCAGACTTTCTGCTGGCCGGTGTCATACCTCACATCTGTTGGAAGTCAATAAGTTCAACCCTAGGGCTTTATTGCAGGAGTCCTTCAGGGCAGAGAAGAACTGAAAACTACATTTGAGGGCAACTTCTGTCCAATTCTTTATGACATCTTGTGCCTTACAAGATAATTTTGCAGAAAACATGCACTGATCCAACATTTGCTGCATGTTTAATTTGACTTTCCTGGCAAAGAATGCTTTAGGCGTTTATCTTTAAATTTATGTAGAGTTGTAACTGGGCAAAGGACCATAAAAAAAATGCTTGCTTATTTAAAATTGCTTATCAATATGCATAATAATAAAATAAAAGCTATTAACATATTGTAGAACTGAATAATATATTTTCAAAATTATTGTAAAAATTATGAAATTTATAGGTATATTAGCAGACTCAGTTTGAAACATCAAAGTACATTAACAGATTAAATTATCATGAAAATGTAGAATTTCTAAGGTACATTGCCAACTTAAAGTAAAATGTACAATAGCAACTTTTTGTATATAGTATAAGGGCCTAGAAGTTCATATAACACCATGTTTCTGGGCACCACGTGGTTGAATTTTATCATGCTTAGTGTGCTGGTTGCAGATTTTCATATTTTTGTTCTGAGTGGTCCCTCAAACTCAGAGGCTGCTGGACACATGCAGACTGAAGCAGGTCTCAACCTTACTTGGGCTCTTGCCAATATCAGATTGGTTCTTTCAAGTATTTTTCTTGGTGATCATTCCCACAATACCTCACTGGCAATGTCCTCATATCTCCTCTGTTCATCTTCTGAACTGATTTTGGGTACCTTCACATAAATCCTGAAATGATCATTTCCTACAGGGCAGCTAGTGAAGAAGGATCAGTCCACCAAATGAAACATTGCTGAGAAAAATAAGCTTAGAAATCCGAATGCAAACTAGACAGAGCATTGAACTTTGCCAGTGGAGGAACACTTGGAGAAAATGTTACAATGCACACTTTGACATTTTGAGCTTGAGGGATGACTGTAATTCCTGCTTGCCTATATTCTTAAGTGTTAGCCTTTTCACCAAAACGTCTACCCATTTTATCTTTTGATAAGTTGCATTCTAAATATACCCCAAAAGTAAACTTTGAAACTGAGAAAATATTACCTGGGGCAGGCATCAAAGAAATTTGTGCAGTAGCAATATTATCCTGATGGAGCCTTGCTTTTCAGACTCCCTCTAGACATGCATCAATTTTACTTTGAAGTATTTATTCATGCTTGAAACAGTAAAAACACAACTGATTAAGCAAACAGTAAGTTGACAACGACTACTGACTTCAAATACATATGTGAGTCACTTTAACAAGGCATATCTCAAGAGAACTATTAAGAAAGCATAGAATAGGTAGTGATAATTTTTGTTTGATGTGCTTTGTAAGCAAAAGGTTAAAATGTACTTGTGGGTTCTTTTGAATCTTTTTAACTTTGTAATTTAATTTCAGTGGATGCTTAAATAAACACGTCAACTTCATCTTACCACAGCATAATAACTGAAGCTGAACTCATTAAAAATGAGTTACTTTGGCTCTTGGCATGATACATAAGTCTGTGTTAGACAACAATGTACTGTTTTTAACCTTTTCAGGTTTTGTGTTTTTCTGTGCTGTAAGTAACTGTTCTTTGTTGTTACAGATAGACTAGATTTAAACCAAATGGCAATGGCCATGCTGCCTGCAAATTAGAAGCAAATCGGACATTTTGTTAGTTTCAAACGCACAAGTATTGCTCCGTGTAATTCAAGGGTTTCTAAAATAATTTGAGGAATTTAATTGGCAGATTTGATTCACTTTCAGCACACATGCATACCATTTCGGAAGGAGAACAGCAAGAAATCAGTCAGAGCTCTAACTTTGTTCCCATCTCTCTTCATCTGATTCAGCCAGCTTACCCTCCTGTTCCTTCCTCTGTTCCCTGCAGTACTCTTCTACATTCTTCCTCACAGCTTGCCACATCCCTATCTTATCTTCTTATCATATACTTAGAATGACACAGAAGGAGGCCATTTGGTCCATCGGGTTCATGCCCTTCCCCGGGGAGCAATCCTATTAGACTCATTCCCACGCTCATTTCCCTACATCCCTGCAACTCATTCTCACTCACACATGCCCATCAATCCTCCCTTGATTCATTTTGCCATTAACCCACACTAAGGGGTGTTTAATTCAGACAATTAACCTACCAGCATTTCTTTGGGATGTTGTGATCTTGTGCTGTGTTCTCTCTAGGGTAATGATGGAAAGTGAACATGCTCTATACTCACCAGGGTAATTATGTGTAGAGAAAGCACCCTGTTCTCACCAGAGTAATTGCAGGCAGTGAATGGGCTAATTTCTCTACATGGATAGTGAGTGTACCCAGTTCTCTCCGAAGTAGTTGCATATTTGAAAAATCTGCTCTGTTTTGCCAGGACAATGGTGGGTTGTGAATGAGCTCTGTTCTCTCCAAGGCAATCATGGAGAGAGGTTTTGCATTTTTTCCCTGCAGGGTAATCATGGTAGTGAATGTGCTCTATTCTCACCAGAGTAATCGTGGATAGTGAATATACTGTTTTCTAAATGGTAATCATGAATACTGAATGCATTCTGTTTTCTACAGAGTAATTGTGGGCAAAGAATCAACTATCTAAATGTTCTCAAAAGGGTTATCATTGATGGAGAATGAGATATTTTCTACTTGGGGTACAAGGGGATCGTGAATGTGATCCCTGCAGGGTAATGGTTGACCACGAATGTATTCTCTTCTCCCCAGTGTAATCATGGCTATTGAATGCAGTGTGTTCTCTCCTGTGTAATCAGGGGTAGTCAGTGTGCTTTATTCTCTCCATGATGATAGTAGGTACCAAATGCGTTCTTGCTCTCTCCCGGGTAACAAGAAGGGGTATGAGGTACTGTAGCGTACAGAACCTGAAAATGAGTATTGTATCCAAGCTTAGCCTGAATTTGATGGAAAAAGATTCAAGTAAAAGTCCATTTATTGTCAGAAGTATACATACACAGGGTATAAATGCCTTGAAAATTAGCTTTTTGCAATGGCATCACAGTTCATTACAAACATGATGAACATAAGTTAACATAAACCTAAGTTAATGTAAATTATACATAACTTACACAATAAAATAAACAAAATAAACATAATGACATTGGTGCAAGTTGAGAGAGAGAGAAAAGGAAATATAGTCCGAGGTAGTGTTAGGATTTTTCAGGTCGGTTCACAAACCTGATGGCAGTGGGGAAGAAGCTGTTGTATCTTCAGGCTGCTGCACCTCCTGCCTAATGGCAGCATTGAGAAGTGGGCATGGGCTGGATGGCAGGGGTTCCTAATGGTGGATGTTGCCTTCCTGAGACATTGCCTCTTGTAGATGTCCTCGATGGTGGGGAGAGCTGTACCTGTGTTCCAGAATGTTGCCAAAGATGAGTTGAAATTTGATGAGAGTGAAAAGGCTAAAGGGAAACACGAAGCATTGGAGAAGGAATAAGAGCCACTCATGACCTGACTGAAAGACAAAGTCTAAAGGAAAAGATTGTAAACGCTGTTGTATCCCAGCATCTGTCTCATTCTCCTTGTGACCTGAAGGCCAGGCTGCTGGACGGTCTGGTAACAAGGAAAGAATCATGAATGACGGGGCCTACTAGACTGGAAAAAATACTTCCATAAATTGCTATTCTGGACAAAAGAAGATGTATGGCATTAATCAAAGACATCCTTTGATCAAGGAAATGCTGAAACAAATTAAGGAAAACAGGAATAATGGACTGCTACTGATGTTGCAGTGGTGATGCCTGAGACTTCCCCGTTACATTCAGGATACCAGTTACAAAGACAGTAAAGTGTACAGTGATGGAATTGAGAGAATACTTCATGAGCATAGACCTTGATGCTCAGCCTGAAGAAATTGCAGATGACGATAAACAAGATGAGACAAAAGATGATGAGGATAAAGAAAAGGATACAGAAGCAAATGATGAAACAGAAGGATAAAACAAACTGAGGAAAAGATGCAAAAGATAAAGTATAAGTTAATACTAACATTAATCTATATTGAATAGAGAGATGTAAATTATTGGCATGTGAAAACATTGAACTGTATGCTGAAGAACAAACAATCCATATTCATCCCTATTGAAAGGGCCTGGAAGGCAAAGAAGTTTTGCATGCTATCTACGTTCCTTGTGGAAGTAAAATGACTGCAAACTTGTAACAATTAAAACAGCAATTTCTTGTGAAACATCACATAAATCTTAATAAAACTTTTCCACAAATTTGTTCAAGAAAAAAGGAAATAAATGTGCTCTGTCCTCTCCTGGGTAAGTATAGATAGTGAATGCACTCTGTTCTCTCTGGGGAACAATGTAAAGTGAACAGGCAATGTTCTCCACAGGGTACAATGGAAAGTAAGTGTGCTCTGTTTTCTCGCCAGGGTAACTGTGGATAGTGAACGCACTCCGTTCTCACCAAAGTAATCATGGGCAGCAAATGCACTATGTTTTCACTGGGGTAATTGTGGAAAGTGTTGTTGCCACCAGCTTGATTAATTATTATTTGGATTTAACTTCTAAAGACCTTCCTTCAATCAGCTGTCTGAATGTAATTTAGAAATGCTTCACCTACTTTATGTACTTGTGCCAATTCACATTTAGAATAAATAGCAGTTTGTGAAAATATGATTATGAACGTGATTTCTCTTAAAAACACTGCTTATTTTTAAGGTAAGCATAAACAAATATACAGTAAAAAAATGAAACTGGTGGCTATTATCAACCAGCTGGTTCATTGATCCTATTCTACACATTCATGTTACAGCTTGTCCATGCTCTGGATGTGCTTCCCATCCCCATCCCACTGATTAGCCATGAAATTTCTTAGAGATCTATCTAAGGTACAAACTAATGGATATTCCTCTCTGATCCAGAAGCTGTCAAGAAAATTGCAGGAGGCCAGATTGACCAGAAGATGTACATTCCAACATCCCATTTAATTTCTAAATGCAGTCAGGAAGTCATCCAGATCCCTTTGGAACATTTGCAGTGAATTAACATGAGCCACAAAATTGTTTCCAATGTTTCCTTCCAGAAAAAGAAATGTTTCCTGACATATAACTTAGCTCCTTGTTCATTCACTTATTTCTTCAATGTTCTTAAATTTTTAACTCAAATAGCCTATTAAATTTTAAAGGATATAGGCCAACAAAGTTGTACCCTGTGTAGAAGGGGAAGTAAGAAATGCTATATAAATGCAAATTGTTTTTTTTAGAATGAGAAGAGCACAAATATGTTAGTGGGTAATAGGGCTGGAGAAGATTACACAGTTTTGAATGATGAAGAATATTGGAGTAATTTAAAAGCCAGTGTGAAAACCTTAAAACTGCTATAGTAAATGCCAATACAGCTCAACAGGTGTGAGGTGATGTTTGATCAGGACATGGAGTGAGTTAAGATCTGAGGTTGCAGAGTTCCAGATGGCCAGAGTTTACAGTAGGTGCAATGGGTAAGGCTACCTGGTGATGAATGAGATCAGCCAAGTTTAGAGGTAATAAACCAAGTATCCAATCACCTTCTCGCAAGTGCATCCAATGAGCCCATGCCATTATTTTGAAGATCAACAGGTTAAATAGGCCAATGTCTTGACCAATGTTTATCTTTCAATCAATAGCTCAAAACAGATAAGGAGGTATTTAAGATTATTAAAAAATTTGGTAGGATAGATATGGAGAAGGTGGCCTAAAAATTTCTCAGAGCTTTGCCTACTTAATGACATGCATACCCACATAATAAGTGATCTAGGGCTCTTTAGAGGCCTCCTCTCCATTTAATTTTCCCTGAAGCAACCTGCACTTGCTAGACTCATGAAGATCAGACAAAGTTCAACTGCCACCTTCACCCAATAAATTGAGTACCTTTCTAGACTATTAAGACACGAGGTGCTGAGACTCACTTCTTCATCCCACATTAAGTGAATCAAAGTTTATCTCTCCCTCCTCACCCCAAATACAACCTACAGACTGATTCTCTGATCTATCCAACTACCAATCCCAGTTTCCCAATTCTCCTGCAACCCCATACATCTTGTTCTGACCTTTGATCTTCCTCATTCCAGCATCTGTCCAACTCCTGGCACAGATCCTCAGTATTGCTCCCCTGATGCACCTTCCTTTCCTATCTGGTATCCTTTGACTTTCGCTTTGACGGATTCTGATCATAAGGACCTTTGTCATTTACATTTTTTTCAGTTCTCTAAAACATAACCAATTTCCACTCATAGCCTGGTGGCCAGGAGTGGGAATCTGTCAGCTAGAGCCCAGAGCTGCCAGGTGACGTCCCTGGTGCTGTGTTCTTGGGTTCTCTGAATAGGGTTTGAGGGTGGGTGGAGGAATTCTGATCATTATTTGAGATTGTGAGAAATCTCAATGCAAGTGAGGTGTAGGATCACCTTCTGAGGCTTGAGGGTGAACAATCCCAACCACTGGAAATTAATATTAAATTGTGCCATCACTAGACTTGATCTGCATAAAATATTACGCTGAGTTCAGGTGAGAACTGGAAGAATTCTGTCTCCATCCATTTGTTTCTTCATTGTTTAAGATGTGGGCTTTGCTGGCAAGGCCAGCATTTACTGTCCATCCCTAACTGTCCTTGAGAAGATGCTGTTGTGTCACCTTCTTGAGTCCCTGCAGTCTTTCTGCTGAAGGTGCTCTCACAGTGCCGTTGAGCAGCAAGTTCCGGTGTTTAAAACCAGCAGTGATGAAGAAATGGCAATATATTTCAAAGTTAGCATGTCTGAAACTTGGTGGGGAACTTGGAGGTAGTGGTTTTCCCATGCGCCTGTTGCCCTTGTCTTTCATGCTGGAGGTTATGGGTTTGGGAGGTGCTTGTAAATGCAGCACATTTGTGGATGTCAGGGAATTCAGCCGCAGTGCAATGGTGATGAAAGAGGGAATGAATGTTTACATGGGTTCCAATAAAGCAGGCACTTTTGTCTTGGAAGATATTGAGCATCATTGTTCTTGCTGGAGCTGCACCTACTCGGGCAGGGACAGCGTATTCCATCACCCTCCCGACATGTGCCTTGTAGATGGCATGAAGGATTAGGGCTTATCAGGAGGTGAATCACTCAGTGCAGTATACCAAACCTGTGACCTGCTGTTGTAACCATAGTGTTTATGGGGCTGGTCCAGTTGAGTTTCTGGTCAATGGTGCCCCCCTCACCCCCAGAGATTTGAGGATGGAGGACTAGGTGATGGTAATGTCATTGAACATCAAAGGTAGGTGGTTAGACTATCTCTTGTTCAAGATGGTCACTCTCTGGCACTTTTGTGGCACATAATTGTTACTGGCATTTATACCTTCATGCCTGAACATTATCCAGGTCTTACTGCTTGCAGATGTCACTGCTTCATTTTCTGAGTAGTTGCTGATGGAATTGAACATTGTGCAATCATTAATGAACAGCACTACTTCTGACCTAATGGAAGGTCATTAATGAAACAGCTGAAGCAACTGCATTCCACTGGAAAGGCAATTTAAAGTTTGATCCTTTTTAGTCCTGGAAAATGTGGTTTAGAACTGCAACCTGGAGCACATTAATTCCTCGCCTCATGAAAATTAATAGAAAATTAACAGAGATCAACATTGTGATATCCATAGGATAAACAGCAGAGGGATTAGTAACCTTCAGACACAGAAACACCAAAGAGCCAAAGGTGAGGTTGTAGGAGGCACATTTTTAATGCAATGAGCTGTTAAGATTTGGAAAGGCTTGTGCAACCAAAATCAATTATAACCTTCAGATGAGAACTGAATGGAAAGATAATTATGGCGTAAGGGGAACAAGCAGATGAAAGGACTAATCAGATTGCTCTTTTGAGGAGCTGACAGACGGAGATGATCTTTGTGATTGTGATCACTGACAACAGTCGCATGAGGCAGACCCTCGCATGTGCATGCTGTAAATAGTAGTACCTTCCACATACAATCAGCAGAATTACATTTTTGTAGCTTACAAATATAGACAATTTGTTTCTCTGAATCCTGGAATAACTGTTGGTGTGTTTTTTGCAAAGTTGCTGGGAGAAGCTATTTCTGTCGGCTTGCCCATGATATTGTTGGTTTCCCCCTGAAGGCAAAACTGTGAGAATTCTCTCCAAGAAAATGAACAGCCAGTGAGAAGGCAACAACAATAACTCCATTAGACCAACTCTGAACTGTGATTAGGAACTGGTTCTGCTCCAGAAATAGAACTGGGAAGACAAAACTAGTTGTTTGTTCACCAAATTGCTCTTTTTTTCACATAATTACTATAGATTTATGTTTTACCAATGGAGAAAAGAATATATTTATTGACTAAGTGCTGCAAGTCTTTCTACAGGGATTCAGAAAAAGGAGGCACACACTTAGGTGGCCTGACTGCCTCTTTCTCAGAAGTTCTAAGCATGGGAAGGTGTTTCTCACAGCAAGCAAAGACTGTGAACCACTAGAATCCTAGATATGGCTAATTTACACACTGCAGATATCTCACCATTAGCCCCAGAAGGAGCCTAACACTGAAAAACTGAGCAAAAGTCTGGGTTTGATGGCAGTTAGTCATATTAAATGGGTATTAAGTGTAAAGTAGAGGTTTTTGTAATGATAAAGGGGGTTACTTTGGAAGAATACTTAAGATATCACATAAATCCTCTGGAAGAATATAGTTACTCCTGTTCAGCTGACTGAGGTAGTTAAGATGGGGCCAAAAAATGCAAAATTTAGTTAACTCACGTTTAGGCCAAGACACCATCTTTGTAAACCGGCTGAACCAGGTGTCAGAAACAGTTTCCTTGAGTTAAGCCCCTAAAAACTGTCCGTAAATACTCAGCAGGTGAGGCAGCATCTGTGGAGAGAGAAAAAGATTTAACATTTCAGGTCAATGGCCTTTCATCAGAATATTTATTCAGTTTCTCTCTCCCTACAGATGCTGCTTGACCTGCTGTGTATTTTCGTCTCAAATTTCCAGCAACTGTTTTTGTTGAGCCAATTGCAGTGTTGCTAAAGATCTGATTAACAGATTAAACTGCTAGCTGGTGCTCATTCCATACTTCACCATCCTTGGACAGCACTTCTTTTAACAATATCTTGTAACACATTCTTGCTGAGTATTCAAGCCCTACTCATGCTCAGCATTTAATGGTCATTTGCTGACTGATGGACCATGTCATATTTGAAGAGCGATCTTGTGACATGTTAGAAGACACCCTGGGACACCTAGTCAAGACTTCAGTAATGCTATTTCAATATATTTTTCAGATATTTGCTTAGAATTTCACCTAAAAGGAGTGAAATCTATGCTGCACTACCTGATTATACATCTTTTAGGAATTACCAGAAGAAAGAAAGAAGTTAGTTATGGGCACCTTGATAGGAGTCCTCCTTGGCTCATGATTTATAGGAGATGAAGCTAAAAAGATAGGCACTACCTGGTGCAGGGAGGAAAGAGGAAGAGAGAGACAAATGCACAGGCAGGCTGGTGGGAAGGACTGGTGGGCAGAGAGGCTTATCCAAAAAAGGTATTCAGAGTACGTTTGTCTTAATTCACATGGTCCAAGATCATCAGTTATGCCTCTCCTGAATCAGGCATAGTTAACTGGCCGTATCAGCAAGGTGCAGGCAGCAATAATTGGAGAAACTCTTATAAAATTCATCAGGAAAGTCAATACAGAGAATGGTGGCCTCTTGAATAGAAGACCAAGATATCACAGAATGACTGGGACTACATTGCCTATGGGAATCAAAGACATCTATTTATGCTCCTGTAACCTTTGCAGGCTGCTAAGAATAGTGTGTCACGTCTTATCATTATTTGTGTCCTTCTGTGTTAAGGTAGATTAAATGGCCACTGTAAATTGCCCCTAATGCGTAGGTGAGTGGTAGAATCTGGAGGGAGTTGGTAGAATGTGGGGAGAATAAAATGGAATTGATGTAGAATTGGTGTGTGATGGTTGGCGTGGACACAGTAGGCTGAAGGGGTTGTTTCAATGCTGTATGATTCTCTGACTTTAATCAAGTCACAATGAAAGAAAATTAACCCCAGAAACTGTTCACTGGATCCAGACTTTTACTAAACCTACCATCCACTGCCTGTTTTCATCCAACTGTCAAAATAGATTCTATAAGAGTTTCCCAGATTATCGCTGCCCGGTTAACTATGCTTGATTCAGGAGATGCATAACTGATGGAATGGCCAGGCCTCTCCTGATCTCGTTGGTTCTTCTCTGTCATCCAATGCTACTGAGAAATGAACGTAGTCTTTAGTAGTGGCTGAAAACTTGTAAACAGGGCAATAGAACATGAATATGTTCATAAAGTGGCATGAAATAAAAAAATACTTAATCAGCTGGTTTAAAGGCAGTGTGAAAAACTTGAATCCATGAAAGCACAGCAAATTACTTCATGTTGGAATACTTCCTGCATTGTCACCTGTAAAAACTTTAATACTGGCAGCAATTTTCCAACGTCAGTTTAAAGCAGCTGCAAAAATGAAATATGTTGACTGAAAAATAAGGCCCCAAAGGTGGAGTGGAGACTGCAAGGGATAGCCAAAAAATTAACAGCTTGAACATGTGAACCAATGAATTCATAGGACATTGATTTTTTTTAAGAGTGAGTATAACAAAATGTTGGCAATGTTTCTTAAAACCCAACAGGGAGGTTGTCTTTTCTTCTGCTGAAAAGCTGGCACTATTTAGTAGTTTTCATCCAAGCTAAACAATCAACATGAGCACAGAGCAAATGAGAAAATTGTTTTTAACATAAAAAAAGAACTGCAGATGTTGGAAACATGAACCCAAAATGCTGGAAACTCATACCAGGCCAATCAGGATCTTTGGGGAGCACAGGCACATTGCTGTTTCCGTTGTGGATAGTTCATCTGATATTGGAAAATTGCTGGATGAGTGTTCCAACTCAGTCTGGGGTTGTGGCATGGAATTTCATAACTCACCAGGAGAATGAGAGTAGCAGACTCTTACAACTTAATGCTACGAATCAACTATTTAGCAAGGTCTGGAAGATACAACATATATTAGAGAAGAAAGGAAAATGTTGGTACTTGAAGGGAGTTCTTTCATCAGCATTTTCTCACTTTTGAAGTTAATTGTGACTTTTACAATTTTATAAAAGCTGACTGTTGGGCAAAGGGATCTATATAATTTTAATGCAATGTAGAAAGAGGCTGTTTAAAATAACTCATAATACATGGCCCATTACATAAAATAAAAACTGAGAGTGGTGGAAACCATTTGAAGGACCTTGAATGGGGTTCTGTTATGGGTGCAGTTTCTGTATTTATTTTTGGAGCGTTTCACATTCTTCTCTCTTTATTTATTGACTTTACAGCTCTCAGTGAGGATGCAAACACGTACTTGTCAGTTATTCACTAATGGCTAAATTCCTTTTTGGGAGGGGACAGAAGGATCAGCAGTTTATCAGAGGCAAGCTAGGTCCTGGGTTATATGACCAGAGAGTAGAAATTGAAACTGATTTGATCCCCTATGCACACTCTGTAATTGGAAACCAAAGTCACTTAGGTCTACGTTTCCTAAGGCACTATTGATTAACCAGCCAATTTGACATTAATAGGAGCTGGAGGAGCTGGCCATCAAGGATTGTGAAATTCTTCTCCCTAAACTGGCTTTAACTGGAATTTAAAGTTGGAAGAATAACTGTAATTTAAGATACAGCCAGGAAATTGCACAATGTTAATGCTTTCCCTACCATAACAACAATTTACCACAGCTAACAATGGCAAATATCCCTTAACATCTTATTGAGGGTAAAATTCAACTCTGGAAGCTGCAGAAAAGGGACATCAGCAGATCAAGTGCATATCCATTCACTTTAATGAAAAGGAACATCACACTGAGTACTGACAACAGACGCCTAATTAACCAGAACTTTATTTCTACCTCTGCTGAAGCTGTACCAAGCCAAACCAAAAATATGCAAATAGGAACAAAAATTCAAACAAAGCCATGGGTTTTGGACAGAAAAGGAGGTGGAAAGATAGGGGGACCCTGCAGAAAATTTCACTAAATGTGATCCAGCAAAAAGCAAAATCAACAATGGATAATGAAAGAACTGGGGTTGCACAGGACACAATAGTCAGAAGACCAAAGAGTTATGGTGGGGTCAGAGGACTGGAGGAGATTATAGAGATACAGAGGGATTTAAGCCCCAAGAAAATAATTTTAAGTTGGAGTTTTTTTGGAGGACAAGGAACCAGAGGAAGTTAGTGAGGACAGTAGTGAAAATTAAGCAGGATTTAATGCAAAATAAGAGAACAGCACAGTAGCTTTGGTGAATAACTACAGTGCATTTTGTTGACAGTGCACACTGCAGCCACCTTGCATCAGTGGTGGAGGAGATGGATGTTTAGGGTGGCAGGTGGGATGTCAATTAGAAAGGGCTGCTTTGTCTTGGATGATCTTGAGCTTGTTGAGTGTTGGCCAGCTTTAAGCTGCCAGATCAGCTCTGAAAATACTTTGTTGGTGGTTTGTTGGTAATAACTGTTAATAATTTGTTGGTAGTACTGTACACTAAAATGGAGGGCATCTGTACTGTAGAGTTGACACTTTCCCTCTACCAGGACTCTACAGTGGAGTGGGAGGTCAACTGTGTCATAATGTGATTGTACAGAAGTCCAGAACATGCTGACACAAGAACTGCAGTTGGTCATGGAATTGCCAACTAAACATTAGTCTGATCTAGCTCATTTTCTCCTCTCTCTGCCTTTAAAAGATATACATTCCCTTTGGCTGCTTTTTTCCCCTTCTTTACAGACAGGTAGAAGTTTATAAGCTTTGTTTTATATTTTATGTTAGTTTTCTCTCATTCTATATACTCATTTATCAATTTATTGGTTGCCCTTTGTTTGGTAAAACTTTTTCAATACTCAGGTTTAGTTGATAACATTTTATGATTCTTCATCTATCCTTAACCAATTTAATTAGCCACAGATGGAACATGTTTCTCATGGTGTTTTTATTCCTCCATCAAAAGTATATCTGTTGGGTATAATGAAATATTTGATAGAACATAGAACAGTACAGCACAATACAGGCCCTTTGGCCCACCATGTTATGCCGACCTTTAAACCTCACCTAAGACTATCTAACCCCTTCCTCCCACATATCCCTCTATTTCAAATTCCTCCATATGCTTATCTGGTAATCTCTTGAATTTGACCAATGTACCTGCCTCCACCACCACTCCAGGCAGCACATTCCATGCCCCAACCATGCTCTGGGTAAAAAACCTTCCTCTGATATCTCCCTTGAACTTCCCACCCATTACTTTAAAGCCATGCCCTCTTGGATTGAGCATTGGTGCCCTGGGAAAGAGGTGCTGGCTGTCCACTCTATCTATTCCTCTTAATACTTTGTACACCTCTATCATGTCTCCCCTCATCCTCCTTCTCTCCAAAGAGTAAGGCCCTAGCTCCCTTAGTCTCTCCTCATAATGCATACTCTCTAAACCAGGCAGCATCCTGGTAAATCTCCTCTGCACCTTTTCCAATGCTTCCACATCCTTCCTATAATGAGGTGACCAGAACTTGACACAGTACTCTAAGTGTGGTCTAACCAGACTTTTGTAGAGTTGCATCATTACCTCATGGCTCTTAAACTCTTTAAACAGTTGCAATTGATTATCTACCATCATACCTTTTAGTCTAATTTCACAATTTACCTTAGTCAACTCAAGCTCTCAAAAAGATAATTTCCAATTATCATTCTGAGGGCTTAAAATCCCCAAAATTTTGAGTTAAATATATAATTTAATCCTGTCCTCTGTCAGGTAACTCCTGGCCTTTTCAATGTTCAATTTGACTTGATTATTTGCCAGTAGACGGCAGCATTCAAATGAGACAGATTATTAACTATAATGCTTACAGAGCAGACAGTCCCCACACTTCTGGGTTAGAAGCACCCACAGGACTTGGACTACAAGAATCATAAAGCAGACAATGCTCATACTACCCAGTTCAGAAACTGCACGATGGCCACGTAGCCAAATTCAGAAAATGCACAGTGCAAATGCTGCTCATTTTAGGGAATCAGAGCATCAGCATTTGAGTGTTCAGTTAGGAAGAGCTGAGGCCATGGAAGAATTTTAACATGAGAATGAGAATTCTAAAATCATGGTGTTTGTAGAATATGGGTAACTGTGGGTCAATGAACACATGGGTGATTGGCAAACAGGATTTGCAGTTAGTGTACATGCTGCAGATTTTTGGATGATCTCCAATTTATTGAGGGTAGAAAATGGGAGGTGGGCCAGGACAACATTTGAATAGTTGAATCTAGTAAATAACACATGGATGTAAAATCATGTATTTTGTTCGTCCAAAAATAAAATACACATCCAGTTTTCTAAAACTTATTTTTTTATTTCTTAGCTTACAAGAGTGGTGAGCATTTATTGTGCATCTCTTTCTACTCATGAAAGAGGCTGTAGTGAACTGGCTTTTTGAACTATTACAATGGTACTTCCATATTGCTGTTAGATAGGGACAAACAGGCTTTTGACCCAGAAGAAATGGCGATGAGGAACTTTAACAGGTTGATGTGACTTAGAGAAGAACTTGGAGATGCTTCTGTTCCTATTTTGAGGTGGAGGAGGTTATGGGTTGGAAGTACTCCCAAGGAAGCCTTGGCATGTTGGTCTATGCTACAGCAGATGTATACTAGTGATAAAGGGAGTTTAAGATGATGGATAGGTTAATGATCAAATAGACTTTTTGTTTTAGATATTGAACTACTTGAGTATTGTTAGAGCTGTATAAATCTAGGCAAATAAAAAATATTCAATCACGTTTCTGAGTAATGTCTTGTAGTTGCAATGTGACAGTCAAGCAGCAAGTCACTTGCCACAGAATATCCAGCCTTTGTGTTGCCTTGTAGCCACAGTTTTTATGTAGCTGGTCCAGTAATCTTCTGATCAATGGTGAAAATCACTATGATGCTGGAGGAACTCAGCAGGCCAGGAGCATCCGTGGAGAAAAGCAAGTGGTCAATGTTCAGGTCAGGACCCTTCCTCAGGACTGAAGATAGGAAAAGGGGAAGCCCAATATATGGGAGGGAAAAGCAGAGCAGTGATAGGTGGACAGAAGAGGGGAGGCAGGGTGGACACAGAGTGGTGATAGGTAGATGCAGGTAAGAGATAGTGGTAGGTAGGTGTGGGGGAGGAGGGGAGAGCAGATCCACCGGGCAATGGGTCAAAGGTAAGGAGAGAAAAAAAAGATGGGTAGAACTGGGCAGCGATAATCTGAGAAACTCTTATAGTTCTATAATTCTATCACTGCTCTGCTTTTCCCTCCTATATATTGGGCTTCCCCTTTTCATATCTTCCGTGAAGGTGAAGGTGTGACAAGGCAGGGTCTGCAGCAACACCAGCAGCTGCTACACCAGTGTCACTTTGCTCTAAGTGGGGTGCATTACAGCAGAATCACTTGTAATAGAAACATTGAAAGTTGGAACAGGTTGAAACTTGCACACCAGACAAACACTTAAGGAACTGATCTACTGGTCTATTGGTCTGCAAGGACCCAGATCACTCTACCATTGCATCCCTCTAACCTTATCCGTTCATTTCTCATGGTGCCACATTCTGAGATGGTCCTCTGGGGAGTCAGATGGAACAAAGTACTGTGGTGACCATTACCATTATTATCATCCCCCTCCTCCTCCTCTCCTTCCAATATCCTGTCCTGTCTCTCCTGTTCCATCTTCTCCTTTTCTCCTCTTCTGGGGGTGGGGGCAGAACTAGTGGTAACCTAATGCACTGCAAAGACACTTGTGTTGGTAAAACACCTTTATGATGATGCACCAGCACAGGTCTCTATTGGCGATCAAATATAAGAGAATATTATAATTACAATAGAACATTGTTAGTGAGCATACGTAGCAGATTGTGTTCTGTACCTTGTCTATGAGATAGTCTGGGGCCCAGTGGACCCTCTGCTTATGAAGGGCAGAATAGTTTGCACAATATGAATTTGGTACTATACACATGGGGATCCCATCCCATGAGGAAGGCATCCTCTTATTTCTTGCTGTCTTTGCCTAAACGGAGATGCTGAAAGGCATTGAATAATCTTTACGTTACTGTCGCTTAGGAAGCTTCACCTTTGAGTCAAGGTGCAGGGTCAATAATGGGACAGGGTGGTGTAGGAAAAAATGGGATGAGTCAGGGTATAGATGGAGTTACAAATAATGTGAATAGCAATCATGTGCATCATGGGCCCGAGTAAGTGTCATAATGAAAGAGTAGTACTTCTCGATTACAACTCACCTTGACATATCCTGTGAGAATGAAATTTCTTCCAGCATTGGTCCATGGTGTTGAGATTCTAATTCCTAAGGAGACTACCAAAGTCAGTTCATGCCTAGCTCTTCTAATCACAAACCTACTCGGTCCTCTGGCCCTTCTGTCCTCTCCATCTTGTTCTCCAGGACTTCGACGTCACTCTGAATACAACAAAAATTTTTTGCCCTCTCTTCTGCGGCCTCTCTGAACTTCCATGGGAGTGCTAGTGTGTAATTCTGCTGTTTGGCTGTCATGAGGAATGTGTTTTAAGTATTGGTGCCCTTCTCTGAATGGTCCTGTTTTAATGCATGAAACCACCAGAGAGCACTGTATTAACCTATTTTTCTCCAGTTTCACTGGTTTCTGTGGGGATTCTGATTGGATATTAGCACATAAAAGGATGAAATTGAATTTCTAGCCAATAACATTTTGCAAGGAATCTTTGGATTTGGTTAGAAGATCAACCTCAAAGGCAGGAAATAAAATCCTTTCTGTAAATAAACACCTCCTCCCTACCCTTGAAATAGGTCAACATGCATGATTACCTGCATTCTCAACACTTCCTCCCACTTCTATTGAACCTTGCTTATGCTGAAGGCAAGATTGCAGCTGCTCGAGAAACATCAACAATCACTTCTGTGTAATTAAGTAAAATTAAAATGGTTGCTAACTTACTGTACCAACTACAATTGCTGATAACGTTAACACATAACTTCAACAAAACTGAAACATTACTGGATTATATTGTAGCCATATGACTAACAGCTAAACTTTTTCATGCATGATGGGAAAAGAGGTAAACTTTACTTGGATTCTGGGAAAAGAAGTCATCTTTAAATGAACTCTCTAGCCTGGTATAAAGAGGAAGTGGAATTAGATAGCCAACTCAGCTAACTAAATTGATTGGGAAAGGCTGCTCAACCATGATGGAGGCCCAGGCCACTATGTTAAGGATGGAAAAGGGAACAATATAACAGATATAATATGTGTCCTGTTTACCCAACTCTGGAACGAATAACCTCAGAGTCATGAGGGTCCTGGACAAGAGTACGTTAGTTAACCTTCTGGAAAATCAGAAGAAATCTTCTAAAAGAGGGGTCATCAAGGACATTGGTGGGAATAATTCAGGAAAACTATCACAGAAGGAAAACCCTTAGTTTGGAACTTAGAGAAGATTACAACACCCATCAGAGATAGTCTGGCCAGTTCACCATGGGTAGTGTTTAAGTCCAAGCCATGGGTCTTGTGATTTGGTATAGTGAATGATAATATAGAACAGTGAATCAAATGTGGAGTTTTTGGAGATTAATTGTACACCAGCATGTCTAGGTAACTTAATTACCAATAAAGACTAAGTTGTACTAAACCTTAGTTTGAGAGTCTCTTTGTTTGACACATCAGTTGATACCCTATAGAGGCAGTAGGTTCAACATTTTGACATCCCTGGGTGGGCACAGTAGAGTGGTCAATTTTCTGGTCCCACCATGTCCAAGTCACAGATGTGCCAAACACAACCGTGGTTATAGAGGAAATGAATTTGTCAAGAGGCAAGGGTAAACTCTGGAAGTCAGCCTTGAGAGTGTTCAGCATACCTCCTGAGAATTGACTCAGAGGGACCAGATGGGAATTTAGTGAGGGAAGATAGACATTAAGGTTTTAAGAGATCATACAATACATCTCCCTGACTGCGGATCAGAACTGCCAGATCCCTATCCCTGTCACCCCTTAAGCCCTTGGATGGAATCTGGAAACAATACAGTGATGGGTGAGTGCCCAGAATGGGAACAGGTGCTTTGAGAGTACCTAAATCATAACTGGCCCATATGGGTCAAATACACCAACAGAGTATTAGCGAGTTTGGGATCCATTGGAAAGAAGTATTGGGAAGAGTCTGGGAAAGGGCAGGCAAAACAGGCATCTTAGTAAGGTTACAGCAATAGCCAGTAGTATGAGAAAGTTATGGGAAAAGGAAATTGAGATTTTGAGGTTAAAACAGGAATTTGAAACTGTAAAAAGACAAGCGAGTAAATTACATGAGAGAATATCAGAGGAGGAACAAAAGAACCAGCTGCACGTGCTGCACATGAACCAATTTCAAATGCAATTTGAACAGGTCTATCAGGAAAAGGAAAAGCTGGTCAGAGATTGCTGCCAGTTAGGAGGTTGCTGTAGTAACAGAAAAATGTGCAAACCTACAGGCAGCAGTGAAGGCCCTCCACCGGGGGGGGGGGGGGAAGGGAAAATAAGTATGAACCTGCTGATCATGTCAGATGCCAACACGAAATTGATAAGTGAAAGGCACAACTTTAAATTCAAAGAGGTGTGATGGGTACCTTTGGAACTGCGGAGACGGATGGAGGGGTGGTGAAGTAGATTGGGAAGAATTGGATGAGCCAGTCTGGAGGTATGGAGACAGGGAGGGAGCTGGAGTGCGACTAGGGACCTCTGCCCCGGAACAAAACTTGGGGCATTACGCCATCTGCACCCATGGAACCCACCCCTATGGACCCACTCATCATACACTGAACAGACCCTCGGGTGCAGGCAGGCCAGGGGGTAATATATACAGCACAGTTTATGGTGGCATATTTGTCTGAAATAGTGAAGGACATCCCAACCTTTGAATCCTCTGCCGATCCCTGTGATCTCTTTGAGTGCATCCTCCAACAGAGGGCCCTCCATGGGCTTAATGATGAGAGGAGGAGACTCCTGCTGATGTATCTGCCCTGCCATGCACTCAGCGTTACCCAACCCTCAGGGTACTGGGGAGGGTGATCTGCAGGGCATGAAGGAGGCCAAACTGATGGCAATGGGGAGTGATAAAGGGGATGTAGTAGATGGTTTGAATAAGTGTGGACAGAGCAAAGGAGAACACTCAACAGCTTTTGTTAGTCAGTTATGGATACACTTTAATGGAGTGTACAGACCAGGTCTGGACTGACAACACTTCTAATGATACTAGATGAACCAGGACCCTGGTAGCCCACCCCACAGATGATAATAAGTGAGCGTGTGAAGTTTTCAACTCAAGCGATGTGACAGACACAGAAGTGTAGGTAGTGAGACATATAGAGCAGGCCTGGGAAAAAAAGGGTTGGAGAAGCTGGGAAGTCGAGAATAAATAAATAGGGAAGAATGAACCCATTAGGAGCCAAAACAAAGGTCCTGTATGGAAACATGAGGTATGGGGCAGACGACGAGGTGGCAATGGTCACTCCCAGCCCACCAAAACAGATTCCATGCAGGGAAGGGGCAAAATTAACATCGGAACACTGACTGGAATGAGGATCCAGAACAGCAAGGTCAATGTTACAACTGTGGTCGAAGAGGTAACAATGCTAGAGAATGATGAGCACCCTGCCAGTCCACATGAGAGCTGAGCAGACGCGGGACATGGAAACTTATCACTGGAGGGATCCAGAGGACCAGAACAGGCTTCCACTCTCATGATACCAGTTGCAGGGACTGATAGTCTTAACTTTCTGTATCCTCAGCTCCTGGGTATAGGCCCGAATACATGACGGTGTCATGGAATGGAATGACCCTGAGTAGAAGGTGAGGTAGGAGGCCACCCCACCTAATTTTTATGGGATACTGGAGGCTCCTGTACCACCCTTAACACATCCAATGGAATAGATGTATTGTGACACATCAAATGGACAATCATTTTAAGTGGCTTCACAGGCCGCTCACGGAAAGGACTTGAAACTGACCTCCTAGAATTTAAACAACCTTTCCCTCAATGTCAGCAAAACAAAAGAGCTGGTCTTTGGCTTCAGGAAAGGGGGTGGTGCACACGGTCCTGTTTACATCAACTGTGCTGAGGACGAGAGGGTTGAGAGCTTCAAGTTCCTAGGAGTGAACATCACTAATAGCCTGTCCTGGTCTAACCACGTAGATGCCATGGCCAAGAAAGCTCACCAGAGCTTCTAATTCCTCAGGAGGCTTAAGAAATTTGGCATGTCCCCTTTGACACTCACCAACTTTTATCAGTGCACCATAGAAAGCATCCTATCTGGATGCATCACTGCTTGGTAAGGCAACTGCTCTGCCCGAGACCACAAGAAACCGCAGAGAGTTGTGGACACAGCTCAGCACATCACAGAAATCAGCCTCCCCTCCATGGACTCTGTCTACACTTCTCGCTGCCTCAGTAAAGCAGCCAACATAATCAAAGACCCCACCCATCCTGGATATTCTCTCTTCTCCCCCCCTTCCATCAAGCAGAAGATACAAAAGCCTGAAAGCACATACCACCAGGCTCAAGGACAGCTTCTATCCCACTGTTGTAAGACTATTGAATGGTCCCCTGGTATGATAAGATGGACTCTTTACCTCACAGTCTACCTCGTTATGGCCTTGCACCTTATTATCTGCCTGCATTGCACTTTCTCTGTAACTGTGTTCTGCAATCTGTTATTGTTTTCCCTTGTACTACCTCAATGCACTGTTGTAATGAAATGACCTTTATGGATGGCATGCAAAACAAAGTTTTTCACTGTACTTTGGTACGTGACAATAATAAACCAATTTACCAGTTTTTAAAAACTTACTGATTTAAATTGGGAGATTTCGTTTGTTATCACTTAGCTATATCAACAGAGCTGTATCCGGAGGTAGAGCACAGTCTGGGCTCTGGGCTCAGTCTGGGAAAGTACAAGTTGTCATTTGACCCAATGAACTGCTGCATCTGGCAAATGGGCAAAGTCGCATAGGCACCGACAGCAGTTTCCGTGGGGACGTACACCAAAACAATCTGCACTACTGGGGAATTTTGGATTAAACTCGCAGGCATGTCTGATGACCTAAAGGTGGAAGAGATTATTCGCCAACACGTAGTTGCACTCACTACCCATCAGCATGATTGTAGCCGGAGAAGGGGTAAAGTTGTCATCAATGGCCTGGATCTGAAACCACAGAGGAAATATGGGTTCCTGAAGCAAGCAGAAGGGGAAATTTTGATGGTTAATAACCAGCTCGTTACAACAGGGAGTATTGTGCCCAGTGGCATTAGCCAATAACTCACCGATTTGGCCAAATGGTTCTTGGTGACTGACAGTCGATTACCAGAGATTAAATAGAACCACCCCTCTAATTGTGCCTACAGTAGCAACCAGTCCAGAAACTACGATGCAGCAGCCCGTACGGGCTCAATATTTTACTGTCTTAGATATTAGTAATGGAGTTTGGTCTATCCCTTTGAAACGGGAGTGTCAATATAAATTGGCCTTCACATTCTGGGGCAACAGCAACACTTCGATTTATTCACCCCAAGGATTCCATAACTCTCCCTCGATTTTCCACCGAAGATCGGCACATAGGCTTGATAGTTTCTCACAACCTGTGTGTTTGATTCAGTATGTGGGTGACCTTCTGCTACAGACGACAGGGGAGAACAACTTCAACTCCTCAGTGAGCTGCTAGCCCTACTCAACTCTTTAGAGCTTAAAGTTAATCTGAAGAAAGCACGGATTTTGAAAACCCAAGCCACATATTTGGGAACCAGAGTGACCTATGGGGAGATCAAAATTGAGAGGAAAAGCATTGAGGCAATTTTACAATTACCCCTCCCCAGAGATGTGAAATCATTCAGATCTTTCCTGGGATTGGTGGGGAATTGTGGAAACCATATTGATGGTTTCTCCACCAAATCCTCCCTACTGTCAGAACTTTTGAAAAAGGATGCTCTGTGGTTGTGAACTGAACAACACACTCAGTTTGTTGTGGAACTAAAACAGGCCCTAGCCAAGGACCCAGCTTTCCATGTGCCAGGCCCAACCCTCTCCTTCACATTGGAAGTTGCCGGGACTGACTCGACCATCTCGGCAGTCCTCTTGCAGGAACGCCATGGGAGACTAGGACCAGTTACGTATGCATCCCAGCAACTAATTCCAGTAGAACAGGGGTTTTAACTGTGTGAATAACATCTCTTGGTGGTCTTTTGGGCAGACAGCATTTTGCATATATAATCGGTCTAAATCCCTTCACGGTCCTCACAGTTACTGCTGGATGGATAGATCAAAAATGGCACCTTTTGTCAGAATCTCATAGCCCAGTGGACCCTGCTATTACAGGGTTGAGATATAGTAGTAAAATGCATTAAAGTTCCTACCTCCCTCACAGATAATCTTAATTATACTTGAGAACTGCCTGAGTATCGTGCAGTCAGCAAATGATCTCAAGGGACCATTCGTGCCCAGGCATAAAGGGGCAAGGCTGCAGGGCAAGCAACTACACTATACAGGAAATAGTGAGGACAGTAGAGAACTGTTATTGAAAATGAAACCACAGATACCACTTTAAAAAATTTTGTTGATGGATCTTACAGGACGGTTGATGGAATCAGAAAAACAGGATGTGGCACTTATGTGGAAAGCTACCAAGGCACATCACGAGCAGAGATAGCTTTGAAACTGCCAGCTAAGATGAATGCTCAGAATACTGAGCAGTAGCATATGTGGTTACCCACCCTGACAAATTTCCCCCACCAGTAGACATATACTTAGACAGTGCGCATGTATGGAACAGCCTAACTGATTTCTTGCCACGATGGGAAGCAAAGGGTTTTGTGTTGGCGGAGGGTAAGCCTTCACCATCTGCGCCCCTTCTCAAATATATCATCCAAAAAGCGTGAGCATGAGAGTATGGTATAATTAAAGTAAACACACACCATAAATTTTCCCCTGCAGGGGACATATGAGCAGATGAATTGGCAAAATTAGGTGCCCAAAAAAATAGAAACATGGCAACCTCCAATACGTGAACATAGAGGTGTAGTCACAGTCAGACTAGGATTGAAGATCTGAAACAGAAGGCTCAAGGCTCAAACAACGCAGAACAATCTAAAACAAATCTGAGATGGAATTACCCGATCTTGTATGAAATTTGGAAAATTGGTAAATTGGTAAATGAGTTAATTATCGTCACATGTACTGAGATACAGTAAAAAACTTTTGCATGCCATCCATACAGATCATTTCATCACATCAGTGCATTGAGGTAGTACAAGGGAGAAGCAGTAACAGAATGCAGAATAAAGTGTTACAATTACAGAGAAAGTGCAGTTCAGGCAGACAATAAGGTGCAGGCCATGACGGGGTAGATTGTGAGATCAAATTAAGATATAAGTGGAGGAATCGACTTGTCCGTGAGGACGGATGGTACGCGGTACCCACTCAAGATCATATTTAAACAATATACCAATTCCACGAAGTTCTTGGACACTAAGGGGTTGAAACAACCATCAGGTGAACTAAAAGCTTGTGTTGGTGTCCCAGTATGGATAAGGACATAAAAGACTGTATGGATAATTGTTTGTTGTGTGTCAAAACAACCCAGATCATTATGCTAATAAAGGAGAACTTAGGCATACCATACCAGTGAACAGACCCTGGACGAACTTACAAGTAGATTACATTGGCCCTCTGACACCATGCAAAGCTGGTAGTTTTGTATGTGAGTTGAGGTTTTTCCTTCTAGGAATTACACAACTAAAACCATGGCCGATATATTGTTAAAACAGATACTTATTAGATGGGAACTTCCATGCAGTATTGAGTCTGACCAAGACACGCATTTCACTGGCCAGGTCATGAGGAGTCAGAGACAACGTCTCACATGCATCCACCCGTATGTGGTGCTGGTGGTTATTTTGTACACTAAATAATTTTAATTGATTGACATTATAGCATCTCACTTTGCCACGGTCAAGCAAAACACTGCAGGGCTTGCTTTATCCACTACCAAATAGGGTCCAGAATAATAATGTAATAACCTTATTGGGAATAAACCAGAAATTCCACAGATTTTACCATCCGCAGTTGAGTGTCCAACAGAACAGTTCTAAATGGAACACCATCCTACCTTTTGTCCTCATACTGGTACGGAATGTGGAATCAAGCTCAACTTGATTCACCCCTCATGTTTTGATGACAGGATGGCCTGTTAGACGAATCGAAGGTGTCCTGAGATGTGACCTCTCAGACCCTGATATTGCAGCTTGTAGTCACAAGAAGGCCGTGCAATAGCCATGGGACAACATCCAGGCTGCACCAATGGTGGCCAAGGTTAAGATGGAACAAAGTGTAATAAAGCATATTTCAATGGCAAGGTGAAGCCTATCGAATACTAGGTGGGGCAGAAAGTTATGCTCAGGGTCTACCAGCCAAGTACCTTTCTGTCCACCAATTATTCTGGACCCTATTTTGTAGTGGATAAAGCAAGCCCCGCAGTGTTTTGCTTGACCGTGGCAAAGTGAGATGGTATCATGTCAATCAATTAAAATTATTCAGTGTACAGAATAACCACCAGCACCACATAAGGGTGGATGCATGTGAGACTCCTTTCCATCCACCACCAGTACAAGTACCCCAAGTAGAACATGTCAGGGAAGATTGGACAACTCCAACTTCATCACCTAAAACTTACTTCAAAGAAGCAAGTGGAGAAGGAAACCTAGGAGGTATTAGGCTACTTGTAAATAAGAGCAGAAATTACTTATGTTTTACAGATAGATGATGGTCTACTAAGTGAAGTCATTGGTTGTGCTTATAATGTACGGGATATTGATTGGTGTTGGAGTCAGTTCAAGATGTAGAGTTGGTATATAACCTCACCAAGGCATTGTGCATCAAAGATAGGACTGTCCTAGCGTATCCTGGCATAGACACACTATGTGCTTAATGTGTTGACAAAGATAAAATCCAGTGTGTAGATAACCCAAAGTTGGGTGCAGAATGGAGGGTGGAAGGTTGAAATCTCAATTGTGAGGTTGTGGATTGTGGACCAAGACATTTTGGGGACTATAGTGGGCCTGTTTCAAAATACTTCAGGTCTCACTATGTTAGTCCTGTCCAGAAATAGTCATGGGTTGTGCAGAGGGAAAATGTGGCACATGGAAGCATTTGGATGTGACAAAGCCAAAGGTTCTCTGCTTTTCACCGCCTCCCATGACCTCAGCATCTCTTCAGTGACCCCAATAACCCTGAGATCTGCCCCGACATAAAGGAGGGACCACAGAATGTGTTAAATGAAACAGTTAATCAAGGCGCACAATACATTTGTCAGGGTCACTCAGCAGTCTGGAAAGGTTGGGCACGATATTAAAGAAATTGAGGAAACCAGCTGGTGAGATGATATCTGGAACTGGGGTACAAGTATACAGATTCACCCCTGGGTAAGGATTGCCTCCCACATTGTTATCATTGTAATGCTTCTACAGCAGCTAACAGCTCGAACCTTTTTGAGCATGATGGGAAAAGAAGTAAACTTTACGTGAATTCTGGGAAAAGGAATCACTTATACATGAACTCTCTAGCCTGGTATAAAGAGGGAATGGAACTAGACAGCTGCCACAGCTAACTAGATTGCGAAAGGTTGTTCAACCACAATGAAGGCCTAGGCCATTAAATTAAAGATGGAAAAGGGAACAATGGAACAGATGTGTCCTGTTTACCTAACTCTGGAAAAAATGACCTCAGAGTTATGAGGGTTCTGGGTGGAGATACATCAGATATTTATTTATTAGTCACATGTACATCGAAACACACAGTGAAATGCGTCTTTTTGCGTTACTGAGAATGTGCTGGGGGCAGCCCGCAAGTGTTGCCATGCTTCTGGCGCCAACATAGCATGCCCACAGCTCCTAACCCGTATGTCTTTGGAATGTGGGAGGAAACTGGAGCACCTGGAGGAAACCCACGCAGGCACATGGGGAGAACGTACAAACTCCTTACAGACAGCAGCAGGAATTGAACCCGGGTTGCTGGCGCTGTAATAGCGTTATGCTAATTGCTACACTACCGTGCCGCCCGTGATCAGAAGAAACCATATAAAAGAGGGGCCATGAAGTACATCGACGGGGATAATCCAGGAACAACTATTGCAGAAGGAAGACCCTGAATTTGGAAATCAGGGAGATTACAACCACCATTGGAGTGAGCTTGACCAGTTCACTTCACATGGGTAGTATTTAAATCCTAGTCGTGAGTCTCATAATTTATTATAGTGAGTGATGTTAGAACAGTGAATCAATGTGGAGTTATTGGATATTAATTGTATGCTGGCTAGTCTAAGTAACATGAGTACTAATAAAGACTAAATTGTACTAAACCTTAGTTTGCTAGTCTCTTTGTTCAACACATTAGTTGATACTCTGTAGAGGTAATAATGTCAACAATATCATTTCAAAATTCTTGCCTATCAGCAGTGGCTCACTTGCTAGCACTTTTACTGCTGAATTAGAAGACGTAGACTCACGTCCCACTGCTGAGCCTTCAGCAGAAAGATCTAGGTTGACATTCCAGTGCTGCACTATCAGAGGGACTTCCTTTTGAATGGGATGTTCTGAGGTTCAGTCTGTCCTCGTGGAGGGATATAAACAATCTCACAGTAATTTTTCAAAGAATAGCAATGATGTTCTTCCTGGTGACCTGACCAATCTATTATCACAATGTCCTCCATAGGAACGTGCCGTGTTCCCTCCATTTCTCCAAGAGACCAGATTTCAAAAGTTCTTCATAGGCTATAAGCATTTTAGAATGACCCGAGGCCATGAAAAATGCAATATAACTCTGCAAGTCCATCTCTTTCATTGTCATTGGTGGTAGATAATATACTAATTTATATCTGAATTATCATGTGAATTCAAGTGAATTTGATTAAAACAGCTCCTTCAATGGTGCTCAAATGTTATCTAATATTACAAATAATTGCAAACTCAAGAGTGATTTAGTGGGCTCCTACATTAGAAGAGAGATAACTGATTAGAGTGCATGATCCTGATTTCTGTGATCAATCAGTCCTGGAAGGTTAAAGTGTTAAGAAGAGTTTCAGCTTCAGCTCTTCTTCACAATAACCAAAAGATGGTCCCTTTCGCAGTACATGTGAATCATGCCTGAGTGAGATACCAGAGGCCAATACATTCTACTTGGAGTGTGCTTCAGTGAAGGAGTCAATACAGGGGCCCTCTGCATTACAAACAACCTGACTTAAGGACATCTGACTTTATGCAAATCTTCCCAAATATTTTTAAAGCATTTTTCAAGATTGTAATAATAATAATAATGAAATGTGTTGTGGTATTCATGAATGACTGCATACAGTATATATTCCATTTGATTAATTATGGGCAATGCTAGGGTGAATATTCAATGAATTGAAATAAGTATAGAAAGTGTATGGAGAGCAATACAATATGGGTTATTTTAGAAAACAGACATTTCTGGCTCATGAAGAAATCGGTTTACGGACACTTCTCAGGAATGAAACCCTAACATAACCCAAGAACTGTCTGTACATTCAAGACAAAAAAACTGGAGGAATTTTGTTAAAACAAGCTCAGAAGTGGTGGATTACAGCCCTGCAGCCTTTCCAACCCAAGGTAAATAGAATGGTTAACTCACAGCACGGAGGGGGAGTTTGACTTTTGGAACTTACAAAATCAATAGCAGCTTGTAGAATCTACTCAGATTTCCTTTGGTCCATCTTTTGCCTTCAGTTCATTGTGAGTTAAAATCAATCCCCATACCCCTCTGGATTGCTAACTACACTATGCTGATTCCAAAATTCAGCTGCAAATGCCTCGAGCACTTGCAGCACATACTTTGCTCTGTTGTACCAGGCACTGAGTGATCTGACAAGTGGTCTGTAAAGCGGACATGTAAAAATCAGTCAAGCTAATTTGGAGACTTTACTTTAAAAATAAAATACCAAAGATGCTAGAAATCTGAAATGAAAACTGAAAATGCTGGAAACACTTGGCAGGACATACAGCGTTAATGGAGAGAGGAACAGAGTGAATATAAGAGAATTTTACTTGTAAGGACTTAAGAATCTGGATGACTCCTACTTGAACCTTAAAAAATTCCAATATATTCAAGCAGTGAACTTCCACCAATTCCTTACCCTCATCTCCCACCATACCCCTAAAATTGGCCAATATTTCCCCTTGCAACTGGATCCTCGACTTCCTGACCAACAGACCACATTCAGTAAGGATTGGCAGCAACACCACTGCCACGATTATCCTCAACACTGCTGCCCACAAAGCTGCATCCTCACCCCCTACTCTACTCCCTATACACTCATGACTGTGTGGCCAGATTCTGCTCTAACTCCATCTACAAGTTTGCAGATGACACCACCGGCTCAGCACATCACGGAAACCAGCCTCCCCTCTATGGACTCTGTCTACACTTCGCACTGCCAACATAATCAAAGACCTCACCCAGCCCAGACATTCTCTCTTCTCCCCCCTCACATCAGGCAGAAGTTACAAAAACCTGAAAGCACGTACCGCCAGGCTCAAGGACAGCTTCTATCCTGCTGTTATAAGACTATTGAACAGTCCCCTAGTATGATAAGATGGACTCTTGACCTCATAATCTACCTCATTATGGCCTTGCATCTTATAGTCTGACTGCACTGCACTTTCTCTGTAACACTTTATTCTGCATTCTATTACTGTTTTCCCTTATACTACCTCAATGCACAGAACCACATCCATGAGTTGAACACAAAACACTAATGAGTGCAGGGGTCCAGCCATGTAAGATAAGATTTCTTTATTAGTCACATGTACATCAAAACACACAGTGAAATGCATCTTTTTGCATCGAGTGTTCTGGGGGCAGCCCACAAGTGTCGCCACGCTTCCAGTGCCAACATAGCATGCCTACAACTTCTTAACCAGTACGTCTTTGGGATGTGGGAGGAAACCGGAGCACCCGGAGGAAACCCACGCAGACACGGGGAGAATGTACAAACTCCTCCCAGGTCACTGTCACTGTAATAGCGTTATGCTAACTGGTACACTACCGTGCCTGCCCACCGTGCGTGCTGTGCCTACCGTGCATGTCCATAGATTTAAAGATTTGTACAAACTTTGGCTAAATTTCTCTTTATTGATAAGTAACCAGGACATGAATATTCAATATGAATTACCCATAACTTCTGCACAATGCAATTATTCAACTGCTGGTAAGACTGACCTTAATAAACAAGCAAGGTCACGAGACTGCTAAATATTCATCAGCTGACTTCAGTGAATTTACCACAAGTAATCATGAAACTAACCGTAACAAAGGGAATAAAACTGAAAAAGAAATGTGGGAGAAGTCTGAAGTACAAGGGAAATTATTTTCAAAGCATTGGTGCCGACAACCTCAGTCCTGGTAGCTTGTTAAATACACTATATTTTAACATCCATCCATGTACTCTGCAAAATTCAGTTTCATTGAAGTCACAGGCAGAGGACAATGCACTAATTCTACTATGTAATGTATTTAGCACTACTCACTAGGGATGGATTTCTAGGTAACAAAGACTCCAAAAATTGAAAGGACTATATAATAAATCTGTTAATGAAAATTAAAACATATTAAGTACCTCAAGGATAATTAAAAAGCTCATTATGAACAGCTTTTGATTGCTAGATGGGTATCATATTTAGTGTGTCACTGAGCTATGGAGTCCAGAAAAAAATCTTTTCCTTTGTGGTTACCTAATCTTGTACTTCAGAATAGCAAACCTGAACGATTGGTCATTCATCCTTAGTCACTTGAGCTAAACGTGCAACATAGCAGTCGTTGTACTGTATCCTGTTTCTGAAGTATGGTTCTATTGAAATTCCATTGCAAACGTTACTATAATGCCTCTGCTGCAGATGCAATTGGGAAATTAATTCACCCTGACGATGTTTCCAAAATAGCTTATGTGAAAGAGCTTCATCAAAATGCTAATGTTTTTATTTTGAAATCTATCAAATTCACACAAGAAACAAAAAAAATAATTTTGTTTTACTTCTTGTAATTTAAATACAGAGACAGGTTTTTTTTACAAATATAAATTAGAAATTTACATTGCATACATTTACATATGATAGACTGTTTTTGAACATTTCTTATGAAAACTATTGAATGTTTTAAATGTCTTGTGCTTTCTCTGGCAATGCAAACACCCCTCTCCCCCCCAAATAATGTGGGATTCACCTGCACTAAGCAAAATACATTTTCAAGGGCATTGACAAAACAAATATGGAATAATAAATGATAGAACTCAAACTAACAATCAAATACAGAATACTGTGTACACATTCACTGGAGTTGGAGATGTAGACACACACTAATAAGTAACTAACATTTCCAATTAGTATTCTTCTCTTTTGAAAATACTGCACAATTATAGTGAAGCAGTATTTCACTTATTTCTTGTAAGATCATTGGACAAAAATGAGCAAGTCAGATTCAAAATTGACTGTAGTCAGCCCATAGAGTTAAACACAATAAAAATTCTGTAAAATTCCATTTGAATTGTCATTTCTGATCTTAATCAATAGAAAATAGTTTTCTTGATTCCTCCACATATGTGGATTTGATTTTCTACTGTTCAGTTTGGAAACTTTGCCATTGCATAAAAAGCACCCTGGTCAAACCTTTCAGTGGTGAATTTCCAAGTCACTTTCAAAATATACTGGCAGTTACAACACATACCATTTATAAGAGTGTCGAATGATGGACATTAAACTCTGAATATTGATAAACATAACTAAACAGAAGGGAACCTATGCAGATTTACTGGGATTAGGCATGGTTTCTTGCATAACGTTGTAAGCTACATTAAAATTATTCAAGCCACTCCAAGATGCATATTGTTCCTCTCCCATATAATGGAAAGGGCTCTTCCTAGGTTTTATTTCTCCTCCATTCAGATGTATGGATTTGTATCAAATGCAGAAAGCTGGAAATATACAACTCTAATGAGAAATAAATTATGACAATTCAAATTAACAGTATTCCACTAAAATCTGCTAGTTTTTCCTTTTTATTGTGTGATTGACAGCACTGTATTTCCACTACAGTCTCTAATGGCAGGTTTCCATTCTTGCAGATTTTTGTTTTTACTTATAGCGTTAGTGGATTACTAGGTTCATAATATTCTCTTCATATCTTTATTTTTATAGCCACAGCACTAACAATCCTCAAAAGATGAGTTAACATGATTGATCTCTGTGCAGGCATTTATGGTAAAATATAGGAAATATCTTTCATTAATGTTGCTGTGAATGAAAGACTTTGCAGTCAATCTGCATGTAAGGCACTGAGGATTTTAAATACTTGGGCATTTATCGACTAACATTTATCCACAAACATCAGCCTGTTGTGTTTATAGTGCTTTTATACAAGTTCATATGCACATATAAAACAAGGAGGCAGACTTAATGTCCAGGGATATTAGTAAATAACAGCCCGTTTCAATACATGTGAAGATTGGGTATAGTGCACTATGCTGTCCAGATTGCAATGCTAGACTATTGGTTGTGCTTCAATCATATTTCGGTCCATGTTTCCAGTGTATAATATTTAACATCTATGTAAACGGTGGTGGGACTCTTTGAATGAAGTGTATCCATGTAGACATTGCAATATTTAAAAAGCGTATAATTATTTGTCTAAAGCTTCTTGTAAATCCTCTTTGACTTACATTCTCTATTTTTCACAAGTTCAAAATAATCTCCTAAAATATACAATGCAGAAGTATTAAATTTTGCAAGCTGGTGACATGGTCAAAGCCTTGGACCAAATAGTTACATGCTATGATATTGTAGAATTAGGAAACGTTTTCATTAGGTAATTTAAAATTTTCCTAAAATTATAAACTGGTTTTCTTAGGCACTTCAGGAGAATCTTTATGTATTCTGAACTTTCTAAAAATTATGCACAATATGACGACAGACAAGGCAAATTGCGCTTGTAATGCTTTGAAATGCAGCTTGTGTGAACCCCTAGAAGGGACATTGTTCTTTGCTTCTTCCAACATTTTACACATTTATACAACAGTTTCATTGCCTTTTGCTGGTTTAACCCAGACATCTCCACGTTTATCTCGCTTTGTTTGTCCTGAACTCACAAGTCTGTTTGAACACTTTTGCCAAGTATGTAACGTCTTGGCAGACCAAATCCACATGCCAGAGGTGATGCCCACCAACAAAGACATGAAAATTTTTAACATCTCCACTGCTGTGTTAGAGTCATCTGCTGAATGCTTGAAAAGATTCCAGTTTGAGATCTCATAAAAGTAACAGGCAATTACACAGGTGGCTGGGACCGTATACAGAACAGAAAAGACCCCAATTTTTACCATTAGCCTTTCTAGCTTATCTGTTTTGGTCCCATCTTTCTGAAGGTTAGATCTAATTTTGAACAAAGCCACAAGACCCGCTGCAATGAACAACGTTCCTATAACCAAGTATGTGAATAAAGGTGCTACAACAAACCCAGTGACTGCATCGATGTTCTGGTTTCCAACATAACACAATCCCGTGAGTTCATCGGCATCCACTAGGCGCATGATTAGAATGACAATAGTTTTTACGGCTGGGATGGCCCAGGCTGCAATGTGGAAGTAGGAACTGTGCATCTCGATGGCCTCATGTCCCCATTTGAGACCAGCGGCTAAGAACCAAGTCAGTGTCAAGATTACCCACCAGATGGAGCTCGCCATCCCAAAAAAGTACATCAGCAGGAAAACAATGGCACATCCAGTATTTTTGAGACCTTCTTGAATTAGCACAGGCTCAGCAGCGTCCTCGAAATCACATGATATACGTTCTCTGCCCACTGTGAGCCTGACTATATAGGCGATGCTATAAATGTTGTAGCACATGCTCAGGAAGATGATAGGACGTTCTGGGTACGAAAATCGAGAAGAATCGATTAGGAATGTCAGCACTGTGAAAGCTGTTGATAGAAAACACAGACTGGCCCAAACCGCCATCCAAATGTCAGTGAATTCTTTGGCAGATCTATTGTACAAACCGACATCGTAGCCACATTTAAGGGCACAAGTGAGACTTCTCTTGATCCAGATATAATGGTGCAAGTTGTCGCCCATGTTCTGGCACTCTTCTTCCGCTGAGATGGAAGTTTTGCTGGTGTGATAGGGGATGTCTTCATCTCCCGGCCCCTCCATGCACATATGGTTGTGGTCGTTCTGTGGTGGAAATTTGCTGCAGTTTAAAGTCTCAGGCCAATTGAAACCGAATTCGTTCAGTACAGGTTCACATCTCCGCTTCACAGACTGGCACATACTGCCACACGGTCCGATCGGGATGTCGATTTTCTCCGTGCACATCGGCACATAAACGGAACATAAAAAGAACTACAAAACAAAAATCAATCGATAATAGTAATAATAAATAAAGCACCAGTCTCGACTTAGTTCCATTACTAATGATGCCAGTAGCATTTTCAAAGCGTTCAATTGACTATGTGCTGCTTTGGAGGTTTCAGCCACGGTCTGTGAATGTTTACTCATAATTTTTAACTTTTTCCTGATTTTTCCAAAGAATTAGCCAGCTGAAATTTTAACCAGCATATCGGTTTGCTTAGTTAATTTGGATTGTGGGACGTTTGTCAATTGCACAGGTCAAAATCTGTCGCAGTTTACGTAAGCCTTTTGCCACTTCAAAACAAAGAGTGTCGAATACTACCTGCAAGTCTTTACGTCGCAAAGACACCGTGGGTGCGATTTCAATATAAAGCACCACCAGATACTTAACACTGAAACCTATGTATAAGTACTTTAGTATCTGACCTGCATGTAGAAATCATCAGATGTTTGTCCAACACAATCATAAAATTGCATCTCAACGAGCAGGCGGAAAGTACACTTGAAATCCCACACTCAGATAAGGCTTATCTCTAAAATAGGATTTTATTTTAAAATATTTTAAAAGGAGTACTTAACTTCACGTCAGCGTTTTCATTCGTGCTCTCTGCTGCATGAAAATCGACTTTTATTCCATGTGATAAACAATTTAATGAACTTTTTAAAAAAAAATCTGCACGGTGGACATTCCGTTTCACCCAGTACTACGCGCCATTTGAAATGAGGTTGTCGTCCTCCTCCACCCAACATCATTGTAATTTGGGATTTAGGTCGTAATTACCACGATCTACATGAGCAATCCACATTTTTTAAGGCCACGCAGTTTTTCGGCTGTTATACACTATTTATCAACTCGCGCACGCACTTGAAGTCAATTCAATAAACAATGCCAAGCTCTGACAATGGGAGCAGTGACTCAAAGGGCAGATTATAAATTAAGTGAAATCCAGTGCTACAAACCTGTAGTTGACTGGAACAGCCATATTGAATCAAAGGTGTAAAAGTCTGTAACTGCAACTCGGCGTCTGTTTGCAACTCATGACCCACGGGATTCGGCATTTTAGTCACATTGTATCCCAAATTCTGGCACATTGAGATCTTGATGGGATCGCATCTCCGATCGTCTTCGTCCCCATATCCGTCCACAGTTCCAAGCTTACGTTGAAAGATCGTGAAGCAAAGTACTACGAAATTCAATACCGAAATCCAATTCATTTCCTTACAATTATCAGGACTTCGTAATTCTGCTGCAGAGAAGCATTAGAAGCTATGAACATAACTCTGGTAAAATACGTGGTACATTCACCAAATTGTTTCTCTCATCAGAGTGAGATCGCTTTAAGTCAATTTAATACTTGATCTTGCTTAACGACATTTCTTGCAGACTATCGATACAAGTAGAGTAAAATCATAACATCTAGCATTGTCGAATACTATGATAACAGAACTCAGCCGAAACCATTGGTTTCGCAGCCCCAATCGAGCACACATCTTACTGCCGTCCCCACTGAAGGTTAAAAAAAACTCTTTTTCAACCTAACACGGCGGAGCGAAACGCTGAAATTGACAGCTGAAGTCTCCACTCACTGTGCAAATTTCCAATTCAACCGCCAGTCAAATCAGGGCTGGAAGGCGGGTCTGACGATCACTTTAGGTTGAGTCTGAACTTCGGTCGAAGAGCAGAGAACCAATACGGCGAGAGCGCAGTTGTTTTCGCCCCGTCCCCTCCGAATGCCTCTGAGTCTGTGGCTTCATTCAGCGCCCATTTCATTCTCCTGAATACGGATGACAGGTGCGAGTGAGGATGCAAAATAAAATTACCTATTCAATTCGTAAAGACATCTTTCGGAAAACCCTTGCCCTCGGGATATATGTGCCCACGTTCAAATGAACAGATGGGAGGCAGTCACTTTAAACAAAAAATCAAGCTTTACGGTAACTGGCTTCTGGACGGAATCCCACCTAGTTTGTTGGTTTTATGCCATATTCAGTGGTCATTTACAAACTTTGTATGCTAAGCTGATCAAATAAGTGAAGCTATCAATATTCATTCTGCGTCTTTCATTAAGCATTTAAAAATATTGTTTTTTCCCCATTAACCAAAATGTAGATAGGGATTGCGTTATAATGCATCACATTGAAAATCAGTAGTAAAAATAGGACATGTCGGAACTACTCAACACGTCAGGCAGCGTCCGAGAAGGGAGAGACTTGTTTCGGGGCGATGACCTTTGAACATGACCTTTGAATATATCCAACATTTCCTTTCTATATATATAAAATACGGTTTCCGAATGGTTGCCCGCGAACTTTACCTTCGTTAAGGAAAAACATTCTCAGTTCGCAGCTTGTTGATACTTCCCACAGTTATCACTTGACTCCCATTGCAGGATCTCAACTCAAAATGTTGACAACTCCTTTTCCCACACAGATGCTGCTCGACCCGCTGAGCTCCTCCAGCAGATCATTTGTTGCTTCAGATTCTAGCATCTGCAGTCTCTTGTGCCTACAACAGTTATACATGATCTTCAATCTTCCAAGCAGGACAGGTCGGCTGGATAAATCACGAAAATATGGGGGTTCTCAGCACAATGTATAAATATTGTTGATCCAAGCTGATTTTACAATGCGGGACCTGGTCGCAAATTTTCCTCTACATATTTGCGACTACGGCGACAATAATAATGCGATTGGCTTCCTGAATGGCACATGGAGAAGCTGTAAAGCAACTTGTGAATAGAAAATAAGCGCAGCATTAAATCAAGACTCTCCGAGGAAATGTTAACTTCATAACATAATACCAGATTTATCCTTGCTTTTTTGACACACACGCGCACATTGACGCTGAATATTAATTTAGTTTCTGTGAAAAGATAAATTGCAAAAAGAAATTGAAAATCGCGCCAGTTTACATTAGCGTTAGCAGCGTTAGCGTTAGTAGCATTAGTTTATTAACAATGCGATTCCCGGGCATTTTATTACATCACGTGCTTTTTATAGTGCAGCATTGATCTACACAATGAATCTAACAATGATTTATGTGATGTTCTGTAATTAGTTTCCAGCAGTTGTTTCTAGGGTCATTCAATTTACTGTGATGCTTTATAAGCTCGAATTTCAAAATAAGTCAAAATGGGGAGAACTAAAAACAACTGGGATCGGGTTTGAAATTAAATGGGCTTAAATTCAAACAGATTTTTTCCCCCCAGCTGTGTATAAACAACAGATATCCGTCCATTAGTTTCGTGGTTCTAATTCCCACAAGTGTGACAATTAAAATTTGATAAAGGATTGAAAACGTGTGTCTGTTTCAGGGCAGAAGACCTCAAAAGATCTCCATCGTTATTTTCAACACATTCCATATATACATATGTGCTTTTAAGGTATGTACATAGGTTCGACATATAAATTAATAGTTACATAGAGTTAAACCAGCTGACTCTTTAGCAACTTAGCATGTGTGTGGAACTTTTTTTTAGAACTCAAGTATTTCTTAGGCATTTGTTATCAAAACACAAACACTGCAAGGCAGAGTCAGTTACATTCCAGTCTGGTGAACGTCTGCCCTGCACGAATGTAATTCCAGGCTTTGGCCTATCCTTCATAATTACTGACTCTAATTGCACACGAACAGACGAATAGTGGGATGTGTGCCCATTAACTGGTCATTCATTCGTCTGTCACTCATCGGGGGTCAGATTCTGAAAACCTTTTACACATTTTTAACAATCTGCTAAGTAGATGCAAATTGAATTGTGTTGTCATATTACACGATTTCCAGCATCTGAGATATTACGATGAGTACTAGTCTGCAAAAGATTTTTTTTTAGTTTACTCGTTTGATGACGAAAGGTTTGACGGACACAGTTTCTACAGGGTCTTAGCGTCCATTGGATTTTGCACTAAATAATCTAATCGTTTATAGAATGGAATTTCGAAATGGTTAATGGGATGTTTACACAACCAAGAAAATAGCCATTGGAAAGGAAGTAGCTGATCTTTGATATGTTGAGAACATAGTTAGCGTGGTGGAATGTGCTGAACGGAGTGTCCCCAGGATGAATTCTGGACTTCCTATTTTATTTAATCTCTATTTACAGCCTGTATTGATATATTTAATACAATATGTACAATCAGATTACATTCTCAAACTGTGCTGACTGGGATTTTATTAGGAAGATTGGGATATATAAAACGATTAAAAATCTAAATAAAGAAACAGCAGATGCTGGAAATCTAAAATAAAAACCAAAAATGCTGGAAATACTCAGCAGGTCAGGCTGCATCTGTGGGAAGAGAAACAGAGTTAACATTTCATGTTGGAGACCCTTCATCAGAACTTACACAATAGAAATGTTTAAGAGGCATTTAGACAGATATTTGAACAGACAGGGAATAGTGGGATATGGATCATGTGCAGGCAGATGGGGTTAGTTGGTATCATGGTTAGCGCAGACTTTGGGGATTGAAGGGCCCATTCCTGTGCTGTATGGAACTGCTCTATGTTCTATGTTCTAACTTTTATTTTTTTAACAATCTAAGAAGGCAGCCCAATCAAAAAAAAACAAAATAGATTACTGAAATAATATATTACACGTTGGGGAAAATTAAGGCATATGCTTAGTATACCATTATTATATAAATTGGGGATAATCTTTAAAAAGGTGATAGTACATTTTCACTCTATTTCTCTCTCCTCCTTCCATGCTGACCTTTCTGTCTGTGGTCTCCTCCACTCTCCCAGTGAAGCTCAACATAAGTTCAGGCAACAGCAGCTCATTTTCTGAGTGGCACATAGTGTTCTAGCCTCAACAGTGAACTCAGGAATTTCAGATGGTCAACATTTCCAACACTTTTATTTCACATTTCCAAACTTTATGGTACTTGATAATTCGATATATTGATATTGTGCCTCTTGTTTATGTCTCCACCAGCCAAAATCTTTACTTCTTGTCTCTTCACCTCCCTCTTTCACCTTGCACTCTCTCCCTTTTTGATATTTAACTTCTCCTTTCTGCCTTTTGTCCTATCAAACATTCCCTCTTATTCACTAATCATTTGCCCCCCCACCTTTTACTGCAGTTTAAAACCCATTTATTTCTACTATTTCCCATTTCTTATGAATGGGCATCTGCCTGTTATGTTACCTTTATATTTCTCTGTACTGATGCTGCCTAGCTTACTAAGTATTTCCATCATTTTCTTTTTTTTCAAACTTCCAGCATCCTCAGCATTTTGCTTCTCAGTTCCAATCCTTATATATTTCCCAAATCCCACTGGATTTCACATGATCCTTTTTTTTTGTATTTTCTTACATTCATGTTTTCTAAATTTCCTGGACTACTCTTCTGCCCTGCACCAATTTCTGTAGCTTTAGTTCTTTTTCTCCTCATGTAATGTCTCTCTGTTTTTCCTTTATGACATGGGCTGGGCCATTTGGCCCATCAGGCTACCACTTATTTCCATGTAACCTATTCTCTCACACGCCCATTCTGAACCCCTGATTCTCCCACCAGCCACTTATACAAGAAGCAACCTTCAGTAGCCAATCAACTGAAGAAAAAGCATGTCTTTGGTACGCGGAAGGAAATTGGAGCAACAGGAGACATCCCATGTGGTCACAGGGAGAACATGCAAGCTCCACTCTGACAGCATGCTAGGTCAGAATCAGACTCAAGTCACTGGAGCTGTGAAAAAGCCAGATTACCTGCAGCACCACTGGGCCATTCACTTGATCTATATCTCCTTACTCTGCGTCATTCAATGCAATTGATTGCTGCTTTATTAACCTAAACAATGATGTTAAATCAAATGCTAGCAGTTTTCTTTGTGCTTGTTTAATCAGCTAATGGGAAATGGATGGTGTTGGCTGAGCCATGTTTATTGCCCATTATTAACTGCTCCATGATGATGGTAGCGGTCACTTTTTTGTGTCACTGCCTTACAAAATGGTGCTAAATAGGGAACTACAGTATTTTGACACAATGAGGGAATCATTATACATCCAAGATGAATAATGTGTGACTTGGTGAAGGACAGTTTTGATAATATTTCTTTGATATTGGGCTTCTCTTTTCTGGTGTTGGACATATATTTTAAAACATATTTCTGTACCTTTCTCCCTCTTCTAATTATCTACATTCCCCTTAATGCATCCATGTTTTGTCCTTCAATAGACCCTGGTTCAACTCAAGTCTAACATAACATCTTGCCTTTTCAACTCCATTAGTAGAATGATTTATTCAGCAGGATGATTTATCCCCTTGAAGTATAATTGGCCATTTAATTCATTATTTTCAAATGTAAAGTTCCTATTAACACATTTAAACAAATCACACTGCATGTTTGCATTTGAATTGAATGGCTTAGTTCTTCCTTCAATTAAAGTTCCACGGTTGACCAATTGTTTCGCAGTTGCAGCAGTTTACAAAGCTAGATTTCTAACAGCAAAGAGTTTTTAACCCCATACATACCCTGGCAGAATTAAAAAAGCCAACATTACACTGAGTTTTAGACAAAAATTAATTATATTTTTCCACCAAGTTAGGGCTTGAAGGTTCTGTCTTCAGATAGGCATGAAAATTCATGTGAAATTGATGCACTTGGCCCCTAAGCCTGCTCTACCATTCAACAAGACCTTTTACCTCAAACCCTTCTTTCTTACCCTGTCCATATATCCCTTTATTCATTTAATATTCAGAAATCTATCAATCTCTATTTTAAATGTATTCAATAACTGAACCTTCACAGCCCTCTGGGGGGAAAGAGTCCCAAAGGTTCATTACCCTTTGAGTGAAGAAATTTCTCCTCAGTTCAGCATTAAGTATTCTATCCCTTCGTTTGAGATTGTGGTGGAGAGATTCTAGTTTGAGAACCCTTCCCCCCACCCAAACTGGGGAAACATCCTCTCCACATCTACCCTGTCGAACCTTCTGAGAATTTTTTACATTTCAATAAGGTCACCTCATTCTTCTTAACTATAGGAAAAAGAGGCTCACTCAATCTCTCCTCATAGACACACCTGCCATCTCAGGAATCAGTCTGGGGAATCTTCACTGCAATGCCTATATAGCAAGTATACCCTTATTTAGTTAATAAGACCAAAACTATACACAGAACTCTAGGTGTGGTCTCACTAAAGCCTGATATAGTTGCAATTCAACATCTTTACTTGTACTCAAATCCTTCTTTACATTTGCCTTTTTAACTGTCTATTTCACTTGCACATTAGCTATTAGCGATTTGTGTATAGGAATACCAACATTACTCAGTCTCTCAGCATTTATTTAAAAAAATCAGCACTTCCACTTTTTTTTACCAAAGTGGGTAACCTCACATTTTTTGATGTTGTGTTTCATTTGCAAACTCATTTTATCTATATTCCCATTTAAGCCTCTTTGCAATTTTATCACTATTCACAAGCCCACTTAATCTTTTGTCATCACCAAATTTGGAAATGTTACACTTGCCACCACTCCAACCCCCCACCCCACCCAGCCAATATGTTGATTTAGATATAGTTGTGGCCCAAGCACTAATCCTTACAATACCCCATTGGTCACAGCTTGTTCATTCAACTTTTTGTCTTCTATCTGTTAACCATCTCTCAATCCATACTTATGTGTTACTCCCGATTCCATGTGCTCTAACCTTCTTCTTTACCAACCTCCTGCATGGAACTTCAACACAAGTTTTCAGAAAATCCAAATACACCACATCCACTGGTTTCTCCTTTATCTATACTACCAGATACATCCTCAATAAACTCCAATAGATTAGCCAAACATGATTAATTGATGCTGACTCTACTTGGTCATATTATACACTCAGCAGTCGGGTACCATCTAAGATAAGATAAGATCTTTATTAGTCACATGTACATTGAAACACACAGTGAAATGCATGTTTTGCGTAGAGTGTTCAGGGCGCAGCCTGCAAGTGTCGCCACGCTTCCGGTGCCAACATAAAAAAAAACAGTTAAAGTTTCAGGTTAATACCATTCATCAGAAATGGGGAAGAGAAAAAGTAATTTAGTATTAAGTTGCAGGGAGGGTGGTGAGTCTTGTTTACAGCTTGTCTCTAGGACAACTATGGCCTCACTGTCTCAGAGATATTCCTTTTGTCCTAACTATCCCTTCCCCGCCTGCTCAGAAATTTAAAACTAACATATTTTCATTTCCCCCCCCCCAATTCTGACAAAGGAGCTTCAACCTGAAATGTTAACTGTTTCTCTTTCTACAGATGCTGTCTGACCTGCTGAGTGTTTCCAGCATATACTGTCTTCATTTCAGATTTTGTAGCATCTGCAGTTTTTTGATTTTCTGCTCGTTCATCTTATTATACATCCTGATAACGTTATGCCAAAACATTTTCTTTGGTCATTTTGCTATGCAAATATGCTGCTGCATTTGCCTTGGAATATTAGTTACTACTTCTTAAATCGATCCTCATGTTCTGGAGAGCTAAGATGAAAAAATACAATATTGTAGATACTGGAAATCTGATTTAGCTTTGAGTTGGAAATATTTAGATCAGTCCCAATGAAGAATCTCGACCTGAAAGGTCAACTGTCCATTTCCCTCCATAGATGCTGCCTGACTTGGTGCATTCCTCCAGCATTTTGTATGTTGCTCCAGATTTCAGCATCTGCAGTTGATTAGGTGAGCCTGTTTGAAGGGAAAGGAATGAATAGCAAGTGGGAGGCTTTTAAGAGTATGATATCAAGACTCCAGTAGCAGCATGTTCCTATTAGGGCGATGGGTAAACCTGGCAAGTTTAGGAAACCTTGCCTGATGAGAGATATTGAGGTTCTGGTCAAGAAAAAGAAGGAAGCATACATTGGGCTTAGGAGGTTGGGGATGAGTGAATTGCTTGATGACTGTAAAAAGATTAAGAATACTCTTAAGAGGGAAATCAGGAGGGCAAAGAGACGGTATGAGATGGATCTGGCAGGTAAGGTTAAAGAAAATCCCAAGAGGTTCTATAGCGATATAAAGAGTGTAAATGTGGCTAGGGAGGGAATAGGTTCCTGTAGAGATCAGCAGGGCTGCCTATGTCTCGAGCCGCAGGAGGTGGGTGGGATTTTTAATGAATATTTCTCCTTGGTGTCTATTGAGGGGAAAGTCATGTTTGCTCAATATAAAGGAACCAACTGGAGATGTTTTGGAGGACATTTGTATTACCAGGGAGGAGATATTTTCAGCCTTACAGTGCATTAAGGTGGATAAATCCCCAGGGCCTGACCAAGTGCATCCTAGGACTTTGTGAGAGGCCAGAGAAGAAATTGCGGAGGCCCTTGCAGAGATATTTGCTTCATCATTAGCCACTGGTGAAGTTCCCAAAGACTAAAAGGTGTCTAATGTTGTTCCGTTGTTTAAGGAAGGTAGCAAGGACAAGCCAGGGAACTACAGGCCCGTCAGCCTGACATCAGTAGTGGGGAAATTACTGGAGGGTATTCTGAGGGACAGGATCTACCAGCATTTGGATTGGCAGAGTCTGATTAGAAGGAGACAGCATGGATTTGTGTGTGGGAAGTTGTGTTTGATGAACCTTTTAGAGTTTTTTGAAGAGGGTAGGGTAGTGGATGTTGTCTATTTGGACTTTAGCAAGGCCTTCGACATGCTGGTTTGCTGGTTTGGAAGGTTAGGTCCCATGGAATCCAGGGAGAGCTAGTTAGGTGGATTCAAAATTGGCTCGGAGGTAGGAAGCAGAGGGTGGTGGTTGAAGGTTGTTTCTTGGAATGGAGGCCGGTGACTACTGGTGTGTCGCAGGGGTCAGTGTTAGGACCCTTGTTATTCGTTATTTATGTAAATGATCTGGATGTGAATGCACAAGGCTTCATCAGTAAATTTGCAAGTGACATGAAATTAGGAGGTCCTGTTGTTAGTGAAGAAGGTTATCATAGATTACAGGGAGATCTTGATAAATTAGGGAAGTGGGTCAAGGAGTGGCAAATGGATTTTAATGCAGATAAGTGTGAGGTGATGCATGTTGGAAAGTCAAACCAGCGTAGGATTTATACTATGAATGATAGGGCACTAGGGAGTGTAATGGAACAGAGGAACCTAGGAGTACGTGCATAGTTTGTTGAAAGCGGTGGCACAAGTAGACAGGGTGGTGAAAAAGGCATTTAGCACGCTGGCCTTCATCTGTCAGGGCATTGAGTATAGGAGTTGGGACAGTATGTTGTAGTTGTACAAGTTGTTGATGAGGCCACACGTGGACTACTGTGTACAGTTTTGGTCACCCCGTTATAGGAAAGACGTGGTTAAATTGGACAGAGTGCAGAAAAGACCTACGATAATGTTGGCAGGACTAAATTGATTAGGTACAGTCAGCATGGCTTTGTGAGGGGCAGGTCTTGCCTCATGAGCCTGATTGAATTCTTTGAGGATGTGACAAAGCATATTGATGAAGGTAGAGCAGTGGATGCAGTGCACATGGATTTTAGTAAGGCATTTGATAATGTTCCTCATGGAAGGCCTATTCAGAAAGTCAGGAGGCATGGGATCCAGGAAAACTTGGCTGTGTGGATTCAGAATTGACTCGCCAATAGAAGACAGAGGGTGGTGGTAGATGAAGTATGTTCTGCCTGGAGGTCGGTGACCAGTGGTGTTCTGCAGGGATCTGTTCTGGGACCTCTGCTCTTGTGATTTTTATAAATGACTTGGATGACGATGTGGAAAGGTGGGTTAGTAAGTTTGTTGATGACATGAAGGTTGGTGGTGTTGTGGATGGTGTAGAAGGTTGCTGTAGGTTAGAACAGGAAATTGATAGGATGCAGAGCTGGGCTGAGAAGTATGAAGTGATGCACTTCAGGGCATTGAATTTGAAGGCAGAATACAAGGTTGACGGCAGGACTCAGCAGTGTGGAGGAACAGAGGGATCTTGGGGTCCACATCCATAGATCCCTCAAGGTTACCACGCAGGTTTATAGGGTAAACAAGAAGGCGTATGGTGTGTTGGCCCTCATTACTCGGGGTATTGAGTTCAAGTGCCGCGAGGTAATGTTGCAGCTCTATAAAACTCTGGTTGGACCACACTTGGAGTATTGTATTCAGTCCTGGTCACCTCATTATAGGAAGGGTGTGGGAATTTCAGAGAGGGTACAGAGGGGATTTACCAGGATGTTGCCTGCATTGGAGAGCATGTCTTATGAGGATAGGTTGAGTGAGCTAGGGCTTTTCTCTTTGGAGAGAAGGAGGATGAGAGATGACTTGATAGAGGTGTACAAGATGATAAGAGGCATAGATCGAGTAGACAGTCAGAGACTTTTTCACAGGGCAAAAATGAGTAACATGAAGGGGCATAATTTTAAGGTGATTGGAGGAAGGTATAAGGGGGATGTCAGAGGCAAGTTTTTTTTTACATAGAGAGTGGTGGGTCCGTGGAACGCACTGCCAGCAGAGGTTGTGGAGGCAGATACATTAGGGACATTTAAGAGACTCTTAGATAGCCACGTGAATGATAGAAAAATAGAGGGCTATGTGGGAGGGAAGGGTTAGATAGATCTTAGAACAGGATAAAACGTTGGCACAACATTGTGGGCTGAAGGGCCTGTACTGTGCTGTAATATTCTATGTTCTAAGTTCTGAAGGGCCTGAGTTATAGGGAGAGGTTGGCCAGGCTAGGTCTTTATTCCTTGGAATGTAGGAGAATGAGGGGTGACCTTATAGAAGTGTTTAAAATTATTAGAGGCATCGATAAGGTGGATGGTAACAGTCTTTTCCCCAGGGTAGGGGAGTTCAAAACTAGGGGGCATAGAGTTAGGGTGAGAGAGGAAAGATTTAATAGGGTCCTGAGGGGCAACTTTTTCACGCAGAAGGTGGTGGGTATATGGAATGAGCTGCCAGAGGAAGTGGTTAAGGCAGGTACGAGAGTATTATTTAAGAAGCACTTGGATAGGTACATGCAGGGGCGGACCTTAGAAGGATATGGGCCAAATGCAGGAAATTGGGACTAGCTATGTGGGCACCATGGTCAGCATGGACTCATTGGGCCGAAGGGCCTGTAAACGTGCTGTATTTCTCTATGACTCTAAGTGTGAGGTGCTGCACTTTGGGAGATCCAACATAAAGGGAGAGTTCAGTTAACGGCAGGACCCTTAACAGCATTGATGCATCGAGGGAATCTTGGGATGCAGGGACATGGCTCCCTAAAAGTGGCCACACAGTTTGATAGGGTGGTAAAGAAGGCATATGGCATGCTTGCTTTCGTTAGTTGAGGCACTGAGTTCAAGAGCCAGTAAGTTATATTACAGCTTTATAAAACTCTGGTTAGGCCACATTTAGAGTATTGCATTCAGTTCTGGTCGCCTCATTATAGGAAGGATGTGGAGGCTTTGGAGAGGGTGCAGAGGAGATATACCAGGATGCTGCCAGGTTTGGAGGACATGTGTTATGAGGAGAGGGTGGGCAAAATGGGACTGTTTTCTCTGGAGCAGCAGAGGCTGAGGGGAAATTTGATAGAAGTTTATAAAATTATGCAAGGCATAGATAGACAGCCAGTATCTTTCCCCCAGGATTGAAATGTCTAGTACTGGAGGGCTTGTATTTAAGGTGAGATGGGAAAGGTACGAAAGGAGATGTGTGAGGCATATTTTTTTACACAGAGAGTGGTGCGGGCCTATAATGCAGTGCCAGGGGTTTTGGTGGAGGCAGATAGCATCGGAGTTTTTAAGAAACTCTTAGAAAGGCACTTGAATATGCAGAGAAGGGAGGGATATGATCAATGTGCGGGGAAGAGGGATTAGAGTAATTCGGAGTCATTGGTTTAATTAGTTCGGCACAACATCGTGGGCCGAAGGGCTTGTCCTGTGCTGTACTGTTCTCTGTTCAAAAGGAAATTCCTCTTTAATGTTCTTCTCATTCACCCGCACTCTTTCTTCCCCCACCACCCTGTGGCCGGGAGCCTCTGGCTGGCTTTGACCTGCAGTAACCTCCGGCAGAGGGGTTGACCTTTGGCCCGTTCTCCGCGGCGCTGGCGGTCCCGTGATCACTATGGCTGCCTTCAGCAAAAGTATCCCGCACAGCTGCTATGAGATCGGGCACACCTGGAACACTTCCTGCTCCAAGTCTACGCTGCAGGTCACTGTGGGGGCTTTGCAGGAGTCCCTGAAAATCTATGCGCCTCTTTACATCGTGAGTACAGCCGCAGAATGTAGGAAAGCTGGGCGCAGACTGGCGGAGAGGTCGAGGGCTCGGTCGGCTGCGGAGGCCTAGCGGTTCCAAACCCGGCTGCCGGGTGATGAGAATCCTTTACCTTTAATTTACTAAAACTCTGATCCCACAGCCAGCTGGCATAACACCGGTGGAGGAAAGTCGAATGCTTTTGGTTCAAAACTGATGTTTATCAGCGACAATTGCAAAGTTTTATGTTTATTTATTATGGATATCTTTAGAATCAAATTATGGGAGAGATGAACTTTTAAGTAGCCCTGTATAATCTACTAATTGTCAATTAGACGACCTAATCCTGTTGCCATTTATATTGTTTATTTTTGTTCTTTTGCCTAAGTGGTTATTCTGGCATTGGCAGCTGAAAGCGGATATGTAGTTGGTTGTGAATTGTTTCTTAAAATTATGTACCTCAAATACCGAATATAGAGTAAATATGTAACGATTTTAGATAATAGAAACATCATAATGTTGTTTGGTTGTAGAATTTTTTTGGCTGAAGATGGCAGCTTTTTAAACTAAAACAGTGCTCAGTGTGAGATTAAAATACTGGTAATGGATTTTGCGGTGTGCTTGAATGGCACTGATGTCTGTTTCAGGTTTTTGTATATTTCTGTAATTAAACAGTGTTGTTTGGGGTTTAGTTCATGTTTTCCCTACTTTGTGTTTCACTACTCTAATCTAACTTACTTGTGTGTGGTTCAAGCATGTAGGTGTTGCATTGTTTATTGCCAATCGTAAATTGCTTTTGAGAAGGTGGTGATCATGAAGTAATGATAGTTTTTCTTAAGATTTTAGCGCAGTAACAATAGAATGGTGAGATTCATGGAATTTGCAGGTCTAGTGCTCATGTGCACTTGCTGCCCTTAGTGGTGCAGTTTATGTGTTTGGATGATGTATCTGCTGAAGTTTTTGAAAGCAGCTATGTTTTATTCTGTAGCTTGATGGTCCTCAAGCATGTTGGAGGGAGTGGATCTTTAGGATAATGAATTAAGCACTGATCTAGAATAATCCTTTGTTTTAGCTAGTGTTGGCCTTCATTACTGTTGGAGTTGTAATCATCCAGGTAAATAGATCTTATAACATCACATTCCTGAGCTCTGGGGAACTGAGAGGTGACCCTTTGCAGAACATCTATTCTCCTTTTCCACTAAATTCTTGGCTCTTGCTCAATCCAGTTTGGAAACTCCCAGATTTTGAAAGACAGCTGCTGGGGAACGTTAGCTGGAGATGGATATCTGAAAATGTGCTCACAGATCTAGGGTTTGTGCCTGTCATGTTTGGGTTGTAATGACAAGTTGTTGTAAACAAGGTTTTGAAACAGCAAGTTATGGAGTTATTCACTTTGCTGCAATATGACTATGGCTAGGAGGATGTTGGTGCTTAAAAATCATATGATGCATTTGCTAATTTGACATGTAAGAGGATTTACTTGTAGCTGGAAGAACTGACCTCTGCTTAGTTACTCAGTGAGGCAGCATCTTTGGAAAGAGACTCAGTGTTTTGATTGATGACCTTTTATCAGAACTTGGAAAAGCGAGAAGGATAAGTGTGTTTAAAATTGCAGAGAAGGGGAAGTAATGGAGAGGACAAAAGGAATGTCTGATAGAATGGAAACCAAGAGAATCCTGGTGACACCAATGTTGCTGCTTCTGGAGTGAGTGGTGAATGCTTGTAAGTCACAGCTGATCTGTCTGGAGGGGTATAAAAGGAAATGAATGAGAGTTGTAGAGGGGAAAATGTGTTGGATCTATGAAATACCAAAAAACAGTATTTGCTGGAAATCAGAGACAAGAAATACTGCAAATAATCAGCAGCTTGGATCACATCTGTGGAGTGAGGAAAACCAGATAATGTTGCAGGTGGATGATCCTGCATCAGAACTGACACAAATGGGAAAGACTCGCTATTTGAAATAGTTGAATTCATTCTTGAATCCTGATGGCAATAGCATGAAAATAATGTGTTGTTCCTTGAGTTTGCATTCAGCATTGTTGGAACAGTATGAGGCTAAAGGTGGAGAGGTCAGAGTGGGAGTTTTTTAAAAAAAAATTCATTCATTTTCAGGATCTGGGCATTGCTGGCAGGGCGAGCATTTTGGTCCATCCCTAATTGCCCTTGAGAAGGTGGTGCAGTCACCTTGTAATCCTGTAGTGCAGTTGGATAAACAGTTCCAGGATTTAGGAATAGTAATATTTTCAAGCCAGAATGGCATGGCATTCCAAGCCAGAGGGAGTCTTGTGCGTGATGGTGTTTCCATGTACCTGCTGCCTATGGCTTTCTTGGTGGTAGAGACTGCATGCTTGGGAGGTTCTTTTTGAGCAGCCTGGCCAAGTAACTGCATGGCATTTTGTAGATTGTATACATTTCAGCCACTGTGTACTAGTAGGGGAAAAAATGAATGTTTAGGGTAGTTAATAGGGTGCCACTCAAACTGGCTTCTTTGTCTTGGATGGCATCAAGCTATCTGAAAGCTGTTGGTGCTGCACTCATTCAGGTAAGTAGAGAGTATTTCATCACATTCCTAACTGTGGCTGGTGGAAAGAACTTGAGGTGTCAGGAGGTGAGTCACTTGCTGCAGAATACCCAGCCTCTGACTTGATCTTGTTGCTGCAGTATTTATGTGGCTTGTCCATTGAGTTTCTGGTCTATGATGACCCTCTAATATTGGTGATGGGGTATTAGGCAATGATAATGGCATTGATCATTAAGGGTAGATGGTTAAACTTTCTGAGAGTCATACAGCACAGAAACAGGCCCTTCAGCTCAACTGGTCCATGCTGACCAAGATTCCCATTGAAGCTGATCCTATTTGCTTGTGTTTGGCCCATATCCCTCTAAACCTTTCCTCTATATGTATCTATTCAAGTACCTTTTAAATGTTGTTAATGTACCTGCCTCAACCACTTCCGGCAGCTCATTCCATATATGGACCACCCTCTGGGTGAAAAAGTTGCCCCTTGGTTTCCTGTTAAATCTCTCCCCTCTCAACCTATGTCTGCTAGTTCTTGATTCCCCAATCCTGGGAAAAAGACAGGGTCAATGCACTCAATCAATGCCCCTCATGATTTTATACACCTCTACAAGATCACCTCTCGTTCTCTTACACTCCTAACCTGCTCAACCTTTCTCCTTAACTTAGTCCCGTGAGTCCTGGCAACACCCTCAAATCTCCCCTGCACTCTTTCCAGCTTAATGGCATCTTTCCTCCAGCAGGGTGACCAAAACTGAACACAGTATTCCAAATGTGGCCTCACCAACGCCTTCTACAATTACAACATAAATTCCCAACTTCTATACTCAATTTCCTAACTGATGAAGGCCAGCATACCAAAAGCCGCCTTCACCACCCTGTATTTGTATTGGTTTATTATTGTCACTTGTACTGAGGTACAGTGGAAAACTTGTCTTGCATGCCATTCATACAGATCAATTCATTACACAGTGCATTGAGGTAGCATAGGGTAAAAACAATAACAGAATACAGAGTAAAGTATCACAACTACAGGGAAGTTCATTGCAGGTAGACAATAAGGTGCAAGGTCAAACAAGGTAGATTGTGAGGTCAAGAGTCCATCTCGTCATATAAGGGAACCGTTCAATAATCTTATCACTGTGGGATAGAAGCTGTCCTTGAGGCTGGTGGTACGTGCCCTCAGGCTCCTGTATCTTCTGCCTGATGGGAGAAAAGAGGAATGATCTGGGTGGGTGGGGTCTTTGTTTATGCTGGCTGCTTCAAGGCAATGAGAAGTATAGACAGAGTCCATGGGGGACAGGAGGCTGATTTCTGTGATGTGCTGAGCTGTGTCCACAACTCTCTGCAGTTTCTTGCGGTCCCGGGCAGAGCAGCTGCCATACCAAGCTGTGATGCATCCAGATAAGATGGTTTCTGTGGTGCATTGATAAAAGTTGGTGGGTGTAAAAGGGGACATGCTAAATTTCTTTAGCCTGCTGAGGAAGGAGAGGTGCTGGTGAGCTTTCTTGGCTGTGGCGTCTATGTGGTTGGACCAGGACAGGCTATTGGTGATGTTCACTCCTAGGAACTTGAAGCTCTCAACCCTCTCGACCTCAGCACCATTGATGTAGACAGGTACATGTACACTGCCCTCTTTTCTGAAATCAATAACCAGCTCTTTTGTTTTGCTGACGTTGAAGGAAAGGTTGTTGTTGTCGTGACACCATGTCACTAAGCTCTCTATCTCCTTCCTGTACTCCGACTCATCGTTATTTGAGATGCGGCCTACTACAGTGGTATCATCTGCAAACTTTTAGATGGAGTTAGAGCATCTAACTGTCTACCTGTGATGCCAATTTCAAGGAACCATGACTTGTACTCCTTGGTCCCTCTGTCTACAACATTCCCCAAGGCCCTACCATTCACTGTGAAAGTCTTACCCTTATTTGTTTTTCCAAAATGCAACATATCACACTTGTCCAAATTAAGCTCCATTTGCCATTCCTCGGCCCACATACCCAACTGATCAAGATCATTGTAGTTCCTGATAATTATCTCCACTGTCTATGACACCACCTATTTTAGTGTCCTCTGCAAACTTACTAACCATGGCTTGTACATTCTCATCCAAATCATTGATTATAGATGACAAATAGCAATGGGCCTAGCACCGAACCTTGGGGATCACCACTAGTCACGGGCCTCCAGTTCGAGAAACAACCTTCCACCATCACCCTCTGCTTCTTACCATCAAGCCAATTGTGTATTCCGTTAGCCAGCTCTCCCTGGATCCCACGTGACCTAACTTTCCATAGCAGCCTACCATGTGGAACCTTAACAAAGGCCTTGCTGAAGTCCATATAGTATAGTAAGGATAAAATAAGATATCTTTATTAGTCACATGTACATCGAAACACAGTGAAATACATCTTTTGTGTAGAGTGTTCTGGGGGCAGCCCGCAAGTGTCGCCATTGTCACAAACCAGCAACAAAAGAAACACACTGAGCATGATTCAGTGTTTAAAACTATTTTATTAATCACTACTTATGATAATACGTAAAATAAAAGTAAAAATGTTAGTATGTTAGAATTCAAGAATGTTAAACCTCGAACGTTAACCCCAAAACTAAACTCTTCGTGTGTGTGTGTGTGACAAAGTCCAAAACTCCCAGTTCCGGAATGGTTCTTAAAGTTCAGTTCCGCAAGCCATAAGGTGAAACGTGAGCAAGGGCTTCTTCAACAACCACCGTTGTCTGAAGATAAGATGTAGATGTAGAAAAACATAGAGAGAGTACATACGAAATCCAAATGTTCCACGATGGAACCCAAACGACACTTCAGTGTTTACTCGGTAGTGACTTCCTCACCCCGCAAGCATCCGAACCGTGGTCGTCCACACACAAATCCCTGTTTCCTTCTACAGGTCAGCAACAAAGTGAACTCCACCGGATTACTTCCAACTTCCATACATGGATTTCTATGGCAAACACAGTTATTGTTTCTCATCCATCGATAGAGAAAACAAGCAGGCTGGTGTTTCTCTCCCTTCTCTCTCTCTCCTTCTTCTGACTTCTTCAACAACGTCATTACGTCCTTTATCTTCTATTGACGTAAGCACGCCCCACACACACATACACACACACTCTCTATCTTAAAGGGACTTTCACTGAGTCCGTAACACCATGCTTCTGGCGCCAACATAGCATGCATAGACTACGTCTACTATCCTGCCCTCATCAACCTTCTTTGTTACTTCTACACAAAACTCAATCAAATTTGTGAGATGTGATCTGCCACACACACAGCCATGTGGGCTATCTCTAATCAACCCCTGTGTTTCCAAATGCATTTAGCCCTGGGTATCCTCTCTAGTAACTTGCCTACCACAGTCGTTAGGCTTGCTGGTCTATAGTTTCCAGGTTTTTTTTATTGCTGCCCTTCTTAAATAAAAGCACAACATTCGCTACCCTCCGCTCTACTGGCACCTCGCCTGTGGCTAATGATGCATGTATCTCAGCCAGGGCTCCTGCAATTTCTTCTCTTGCCTCCCACAGTGTTCTTGGATATACCTGGAGATTTATCTGCCTTCATAGGTTTTAAGACATCCAGCACCACCTCTGCTGTAATGTGGACTATCCCAAGACATTCCCATTGATTATCAAGTTCTGAAGTCTTTATGTCTTTCTCCATGGTAGAGAAATATTCATTGAGGGCCTTCCCCATGTCCTGCAGCTCCACACAAAGATGTCCAATTTGGTCTTTGAGGGGCTATATTCGCTCTCAAGTTGCTCTTTTTCCCTTGGTATACATAAAATCTCATTGCATTCCCCTTAATCTTCTCTGCCAAAGCTATCTCATGCCCCCTTTTTACGCTTCTGATTTCCTCCTTAAGTATACTTCTGCATCCCTTATACTCCTAGGGATTCACTTGATCCCAGCTGCATGCACCTGACCCATGCCTCCTTTTTCCTGACCAGAGCCTCCAATATCACTTGTCATCCGGGGTTTGTTAATCCTGCCAGCCTTGCCCTTCACTCTCATAGGAACATGTAGAGCTTTGAACTCTTGTCATTTCACTTTTAAAAGCATCCCACTTGACGGATGTCCCTTTGTCCACAAACAACCTACTCCAATTAACTTTTGCTCTTGATGGAGATGATCATTTTCTACAATTATTGTGGCGTGAATCTTACTTGCCACTTATCGATGCTTGTGTGGGATGCTTTGCTTACTGAGGAGTTGTGAATGGAATTGAACAGTGCAAAACATCAGCAAATATTTTTTATGATGGGGCAGGTCATCGATGAAACAGCTACCCCAAGGAACTCCTGAAACTATAGTCTTGGGACTGGGTGATTGACCTCTGACAACCACAACCATTTTCAATTGTGTGAAAAAACGATCTGCTTTACCAGGACACCTTGATGTCACACTTAATCAAATGCTCTCTCGATGCCAGGATTGGTGCAGTGTTTTGACCCAAAATGTTGAGAAATCCTTTCTTCCCACAGATGCTGCGTGACCCATTGAGTTGCTCTAGATTCCAGCATCTGCATTCTTTTGTGTCTTTAATTGTGTGAAGTATGACCATAACTATTGGAGGGTTTGCCCTTTGATGCCTATTGCCTTTACGAGGGCACCTTGATGCCACATTCAGGCAAATGCTGTTTTGATGCCAAGAGCAGTCATTCTTTGCACTCTTCTGGAATTCAGCTCTTTTGGCCAAGGATGTGATGAGGTTTGGAGACGAGTCATCTTGATAAAATCCAAACTTGGTATGTAAATGTTGCTTAATAGCACGTTTGATGCAAACTTCCAAAAAATTTGCTGCTGATTGAGTGTAGGAAGGTGAATTAAAGTGACAGGCAACTGAAAACTTGGGATCACCAGAAATGGTGCTCTGTATTTCTGTAATGTAGAGGAGACCTTGGTGTGTTGCATGTAGTACTCGCAATAAGTTTGAAGAAGCGCAAGTGCATTCTTGAATGGTGGGAAGGGAGAAGATAAATGTTCAGGTGTTTCATCTGTGTGTGAGGAAAGTGTCCTGGGAATTGAGAGGATGTGGTTGGTAGGGATGTAAGAGCTGTGGAAGGAATATTCCTCCTGGAGTGTTGGGAGAAAAGGAGATGGAAATTATGAAGGATGACCTTTAGAGTATGGATGGGGTGGAAAGCAAGGACAAGGAGAATCTTATCCTTCCTCTGACTAAGAGAGGGAGAGCTGAGAGGAGTGGTGTGGGAAATGGAGTAGAGATGGTTGAGATCCCAGTCAACTATAGTAGAGGGGAAGCCACAGTTAAAGAAAAATGGAGACCTCTCAGAAGACCAGCCTTCCCCCAGCCTTCACATTCAGCAGATCATATTCCATAACTTGTACCATCTTCAATGAAATTCTATCACCATACATATCTCCTCCCCTCCCTTTTAGTATTCCCAAGTAACTTTATCCTCCCTACCCCTTGTTTGCTTTTCCATCTCCAGCAAACTCTCCCCTTTCTATTGCAGTTTTCCATACCAATGCAGGAGATGCAACACCTGCCCTTCAACTTTCTTTCCCAGCATCCGGGGAGGCAAACAGTCCTTTCAGGTGAAGCAGCAATTCACTTGCATTTTCAGTTTAGTGTATTTCACTTGACGCTCATGATGTGGTCTCCTCTACATTGGAGAAACCCAATGCAGATTGGGTGACTGCTTTGAACAACATCTCCGTTCAGTACAAAAGAATGACCCTGAACTTCCTGAATCTCATCACTTTGATTATCCATCCTGCTGCCACTCTGACCTTAGTTTTGGCCTCCTACACTATTTCAACAAAGCCCAATGTAAGCTTGAGGAACAGCACCATATCATCTATCTGGACATAACTTAGCCCTTGGTACTCGAAACTGAATTCAACAACTTCACATAACTAGTTTTTACCATTTGTGTCAGCGTTTACAATATTTAACTTTGTAACTTCTTTTTGTGACCAGTAGCAATAACTGTCAGTAAGCTCTTTATTATTTGACATATTACAGTCAAGCCCAAATGTATAACCATCCCAGAACAGAAATTGGATCATGAGAACAGATAACTATTATTCTCATTCTAGTGAAGCATTGTTGGATCCTTGCCAATGTATTATCTTAGACCAAGGATTGAAAGGGAGGCCTTGTCTTTGGGCAAGCAGAGCAATACCAAACCAATGAACTATTGAATGAGTCATTAGTTTGCAGTTATGATTAATTGGCAGAAGAAGCTATAAAATTTCAGTGATTCTTTATGCCTTTTTGTGTGTTTAAAAGCTACCTCTTCCTTAAAAAGAAATCCTTGTTGAGGGGCTAAAATTGGTTTCAATATCACAGGGTGGGAGAGTGATAAATTTTGGCTGGGTCCAGATTCGGATATTTTGAAATGTTTTCATATGTGGAAAAGAGTGGGCTCAGCTGTAATAACACTTCAACTTTCACAAGCTAGATCCACACAACAATTGGCAATTTACTGGAATCTTGACGTCCCCCAAATTGGTTGGCCTTACTAGGACCACTTGCCCAACCACAATGGCTGCTTTTTCCCCCCAACATACCTCAAATTTAAAACAATGTTTCTATTAAAACCTTCCTGATTACTACTACAGCTTATTACTATCCTTTTCAAACCTGTTCTTTAAAACCCACCTCTCAAATAAATGGCCATTTATCTGACTCCATCCTTCTGTGCAGGGGAACTTCATCTTTGATTTGGCAAAATATATATGTCTTAAAGCTAAGAAGACGGATTACTGGATTATGATTCTTGCATGTGGTTATTGGGGCCTTGCTGTCTGCAAATTGATGTGCATTATCCTACAGTACACAGCGACAACACATCAAATGTTCTTTGCTACTTCCAGTCATGTAATGATTTTTGTGACCTTGGAAGCTATTGCGACTGGTTCACTTTGAATTTGAACCAGTTGCAATAGCTTGCGACACTAGCAGGCTCCCTGCATAATCTTTCTTGAATTGTTCCGTCCATTTGACTAGAACACTGGAAAAGTTTCTTTCCTGTAACAAATCTACCTTCCTATAGACAGACTAGCAAAATGACCAAGAACCTCCCTGGCATAGGTGCTAGGTTGCTTCCAATTTTCATTAAAAATGAAGTGCTAGAGGTACTTAGCAAATCAGACAGCATCTGTGCAGAGAGAAAAACTGTTAACATTTCGGGTTGATGATCTTTCATCAGAACTACAAAAAGGAGAAATTAAGTGTTTTAAGTTACAAAGAGGGGGAGGAATAGAGGGAATAAAGGAAATATCCATAATAGGATGGAGACCAAAACTGTCCAGCTCATACATACAGTGGCATGCAAAAGTTTGGGCACCCCTGGTCAAAATTTCTGTTACTGTGTCTAGCTAAGCGAGTAAAGGATGACCTGATTTCCAAAAGGCATAAAGTTAAAGATGACACATTTAATATTTTAAGCAAGATTACTTTTTTATTTCCATCTTTTACAGTTTCAAAATAATAAAAAAGGAAAAGGGCCCGAAGCAAAAGTTTGGGCACCCTGCATGGTCAGTACTTAGTAACACCTCCTTTGGCAAGTATCACAGCTTGTAAACACTTTCTGCAGCCAGCTAAGAGTCTTTCAATTCTTGTTTGGGGGATTTTCACCCATTCTTCCTTGCAAAAGGCTTCTAGTTCTGAGAGATTCTTGGGCTGTCTTGCATGCACTGCTCTTTTGAGGTCTATCCACAGATTTTCGATGATGTTTAGGTCGGGACTGCGAAGGCCACGGCAAAACCTTCAGCTTGTTCCCCTTGAGGTAGTCCATTGTGGATTTTGAGGTGTGTTTAGGATCGTTATCCTGTTGTAGAAGCCATCCTCTTTTAATCTTCAGCTTTTTTACAGACAGTGTGATGTTTGCTTCCATAATTTGCTGGTATTTAATTGAATTCATTCTTCCCTCTACCAGTGAAATGTTCCCCATGCCACTCGCTGCAACACAAGCTCAAAGCACGGTCGATCCATCCCCTGTGCTTAACAGTTGGAGAGGTCTTCGTTTCATGAAATTCTGCACCCTTTTTCTCCAAACATACCTTTACTCATTGCGGCCAAAAAGTTCCATGTTAACTTCATCAGTCCACAGGACTTGTTTCCAAAATGCATCAGGCTTGTTTAGATGTTCCTTTGCAAACCTCTGGCGCTGAATTTTGTGGTGAGGATGCAGGAAAGGTTTTCTTCTGATGACTCTTCCATGAAGGCCATATTTGTGCAGGTGTCGCTGCACAGTAGAACAGTGCACCACCACTCCAGAGTCGGCTAAATCTTCCTGAAGGTCTTTTGCAGTCAGACGGGGGTTTTGATGTGCCTTTCTAGCAATCCTATGAGCAGTTCTCTCAGAAAGTTTTCCTTGTCTTCCAGACCTCAACTTGACCTCCACCATTCCTGTTAACTGCCATTTCTTAGTTACATTACAAACTGAGGAAACAGCTACCTGAAAGCACTTTGCTATCTTCTTATAGCCTTCTCCTGCTTTGTGGGCATCATTTATTTTAATTTTCAGATGCTAGGCAGCTGCTTAGAGGAGCCCATGTCTGCTGATTGTTGGGACAAGGTTTGAGGAGTCAGGGTATTTATAAAGCTTTGAAATTTGCATCACCTGGCCTTTCCTAATGATGACTGTGAACAAGCCATAGCCCTAACAAGCTAATGAAGGTCTGAGACCTTGGCAAAAGTTATCTGAGAGCTCAAATCTCTTGGGGTGCCCAAACTTTTGCATGGTGCTCCTTTCCTTTTTTCAATCTAAAATGGTACAAAACAAAAATAATACACAAATCTTGCTTAAAATGTTGAAAAGAATGTTTCATCTTTAACTATATGACTTTTGGAGATCAGTTCATCTTTTACTCACTTAACTATTCACAGTAACGGAAATTTTGACCAGGGGTGCCCAAACTTTTCCATGCCACTGTATGTTAGTATCTTCCTGGAGGAGTGTATACAGGGGAAGATAAATGATAGCAGTAGAAAGAACAAAAAATGATGCTGGAACTGTGGGATGCAGAACACAGCAGTTACCAGAAATCTGAAAAATTTCAGCAAGTCAGGTAACATCTGTATAGAGAAAGTAAACATCACAGGTCAATGATCTTTCAGCAGACAGATCTGATGATCGGAGGGTAGTGGAGAACAGGAGTGGAGGAAAATGTAAATCTGTGTTAGATGATGTGAAATGCATAGCGCATGTTAAGATTTGATGTGAAAAATAGCATCAGCGATCAGATAAATAGTGGTAACTACTGTTGGAGAAGGGCTTAAAGTAATGCATCAACAGACCTGACAGCCTGGAATTTGGAACTCTCAAATTCCAATTTAAATATCTGCATAGAGGAAGTTAATGATAGGTGACAAATTTACTTCCAGTTTATACCTTGAATCAATAGGACAATCTAAAGAGAAATAATTTCAAAGTCTTATATGGGTAGCAGCCAGCTATTATGGAGGGGTGAAATTAAATAGTATTCTGATGATTGGATTGGGAAAGCTAGTACAAGGTTGAAAGTAGATGCCTAAAAATCCAGGTAATTTCCTGTGTGAGACATTGTGAAAATATCAGTAGGATTCATCAGAAGATGGCCTAGAGAAAGGTGTTTTTGTATCAAAATTCTGTTGTTATAGACTGACTAGGAGCAATGATAACTTTCATAACTATCTCTTATTGTGGGATCACTATATGGATTGTGAGTTTGGGTGGGGGAGAAGGATTTGCACCTTTATGCCACATAATAAGGAATTGTGAATGTACATGTTCTCCAGTTGGTTATCTGAAATGTTGAAGTTGGTCCTCAAAGTGCTTAAGGAAAGTTAAAGTGTAGAGAAACTGTTCATTGTGGAATTAACATTTCTAAAGTTATCCAAAGTTGGAAGCAACCAATGGACAGGATTAATGGACCAGGAAGAAAATTATGCGTTTATAAGAAGTGGTAGAAGTTGCACCATTACAGAGCCTAATTTGGGAATATTAGATTAAAATTTAGTAGGATTAAGGTCAGGTTTGTCTATAAAAATATTATTGCATCTGACTTGCCAAAGAAAAACTTACTCAATGCGGAATAATAACTTTGCTTTGGAATTAGCTATTGTACCTCATATTTCTAAAGTGAACAATCATCTTAGTAGCCATATCCTGGTGTAACCAGACCTGAGTTCAACTTCTTAGAGGATTGCAGTATTTGCTTGTCAGTTTATGCAGCAAAAATAAGGTGTAGAAATGGCACATTTACTGTATGTTTACATCTTGGACTCTGTTAATAAACTTAATCTACTACAAAGACATATTTTTGACTTATTTTATAGTGTTCTGATCTTTAAGCTAGCTTTTGTGGTTTGTAGTTTTTTTTCCAGGCTCTTCTTTCTTTTCTGAGTTCAGCCCATGTTTTGTACTTGGTTATGCAATAATTTCAACTCCCACAACTGTTAGATACTTTCAAGTTAGGAGGTGAGGCTCATCCAGATGTCTTTCTCCTTCAAACTCCATTAGTTTTGAATTGGAGCTACTGAAAATTAGCCTTGAAGATCACTGCACAAACACCTCCTTTTTAGCATGCCAAGTTTAATACTAAGGCAGCTTAACTGGTGTTATTCACTTTTCACTTACTCTGTAACTTCCATTGAAATGATTCAAACATCTCTCCTTTTTTTCAGCTAACTTTCTCCCTGCCTTTTGGGAAACTGTTGGGCCTCCCTTGAGTAAGGTTTCCATGGACGTCCACCATATCTCATTAAAGTAGCAGATTGCTCTTATGTGATTCAACATAGATAATCTTTCTCAAACTTGAGGGCCATCAAATCATAGTCAGTTTTTGATTGACATTCCTACACAAGCATTACCTGCAGGCAGCAATTAGTGATAAATAGAAGTGGGTGACCATCCATTGCAGTAGAAAGATTGCAGTAAAGGGATCCCAAGAGTGTTGAATTTGGGTTGGTGTACCAAATAATTATGATACAACAATATGGAGCAAGTGGCTGCTATTTGTGATTGGTTTTGGGGAAAAAGTGTACGAGTATAGGAGTAATGAGGGGTTCTACAGTTTGAGGAATAGAGAAAATACGTTTTTAGCTGTACCAATAATTCACACTGGTCTGTTGCTCTTGGATGGCATGTTAACGGATATAATGATATAAAAAAATTATGAAACAGGTTTGAGATAGATCCAGAGACATTTTCAATTGTGGTGAATTTTGGACAAAAACTAGTAACCATAAATTTATGATTTCAATATTAAATCTCAAAGAATTTAGGAAAAACTTCTACATGTAGAATATTAGAAAGTGGAAGTTAATACCACAAGGAGAAATTGAGGTGAATTGCATTGATGCCTGTAAAGGGAACTTGGTAAGTATATGAGTAGAAGGATAATTGAAAAATAATTAGATGAATTTGGGTGGGAGAAATTCATTCATGAAATGAGGGAGCCATGGCAAATTCAGTATTTATTGCCCATCCCCATCTCCTCTTTAAAAGAAATAGGTGTATTCATGCTATAGTCTAGATAGAAGGTCATAAAACTATTGAAGTTATGGCCAGGGAACTTCAGTAGTATTGTCCTAGGTCCAAGATGACTGATCTCTTTAAGAACCAATCTTCTTTTGTGTTAAGTATGATTTCGGAAATTGCAGAGTTTCCCCCAAATCCTTGATGTAATTTTTGGTCAAATGGTGCTGTCATGTCAGTGTCACTTGCCACCCTCTAAAATTTGACTCCACTGTCCAAGTTTGGACCTCAAATATATGGTCTTGACTTGTGTAGTACTGGCAGAACCCAAAGTGAGCATATGTGATTGCAATTCATCTGTAGATATTGATGATGCCACTGATGATACCTTCCATTACTTTGCTGTGGATCAAGATGAGATGAATGGGCACACAACTAACCAAACTGGATTATTCTGCTTTTTGTTGGAAAGACCTAGGTAGCTTATTTTCTACTTGGATATATGCCAGCATTGTAAAGGAACAGCTTTGTCTGGAGGCATGGTGTAACACGAGTCTTCAGCTCTGCAGCAAGCTTGTTGTTGGAGAACAATATTTGCTTATCCAGAAAGCTCAACATTCTTGGATATTACATGGAATGAATCAAATTGGCTGAAGATTGGCTTGTATGATGGTGTAGAAGTCGGGTGGAGACCAGGATATATTGTTCACTAGAACATCAGGTGTAAGCACTTCAACTTTGGCTTTTGCACTTTTACTGGGCTTCTCCATTGTGAGGATGGAGATGTTCTTGAGGCAATCTCCTCATGCTGTTGTTTATGAGCTGAAAGATTAAACATCACCTTACTTGCTGGTCACAGAATGCAAAGATTCTGAACAACTGCTGAAAGAAGATTAGGGAGATTTCCTACTAATTTTCAGTCACCTTCTGGTCATTAACTCATTTGCTGCTAGTCACCTTGGTGAGATCAAATTGATTGTTACATTTGCCTACAAAACAGTGAGTACACAAATCATTAATTCCTGTGAAGTACTTTGGGTGACTTTAAAAACCATGACAACTTTTATCAATTTAGGCTTTTTGGCTCATTGGTAAAGTGCAGCTGACATGCAATATTTGTTCAAACCTCAGCTGAGTTAGAAGAGAACGGTTATAGAGAAAAGGTGCTCTAAATTTGCTAGATATTTCGCAGTACTTGCAGATGAACTGACAAAACGGGGCTTAATATTTTCATCAAGCAATGTTAAGTTTTTACTATCTGTAATTGTTGCCAATCCCAAAATATCGCTGGTTAAGTAATTTGCTCTCTAATATAGTGTGCTTTCTGTTGCTTAACATGTAGCCACGACTGGAAGTAAATAGATTATTCCTTGATCAACGTTTTCCTTCTGCAGCCTACTAAAAATAGTGAAGTTATAACGTGTTTAACTTTCTAAACATTTCTTAAAATTCTGCAGGATAAAAATGTACCCTTTATTTCATCTGCCTTGCCCTCCATTAGCTGGATTAGAGGCTTGCGATTATACATCAGTGAAGACTTATTGCTGAAGCATATTCCTGCTCTTTATCTTTTTGTTTGCAGTTGTTATATACACCTTTTGACCTTAGGGGTGACTGCCCATATTGAGTTTAATATGAAAGTGCCATTTACATTGATATTACATTTATATGAACCTTATTTCTTAAATTTTACAAGTGAAATTTTGCAATCTGAAAATGCCTTCAGTAATTTATGGAACAATGTAGCAATGAATAGTATGTTAAAATATATTTTAAAAAAATCAGGTAACATCAATGATGCACCTTATCTTTTAAGTGGCAAATTGAGGATAATTCCATATTTGTCTTAGATTGCAGCAATCCTGCGAAGGCGGAAGTTAGACTACTATATTCACAAACTGCTCCCTGAGATCCTCCAATCGACCTCCTTCCTTACTGCAAATGGTGGCCTCTATATTATGTTTTTCTGTATCCTCAGGTGAGAGGTTTACTAATCTACAGATGAAATTGATTTTGTGAGATCTGTCAAATTTTAGACGTGCTTTTTCGGCACTTTCATGTGTCCCTTCAGTTACAGTCAATTGCTGCATTACAACTCTAAATTTTTGGCAGCTGGAGCTAAATGATACCGATTAAACTTGTCAGCAATTTGATAAATGGACTTGTGTGATCATTTCATTGTGCTGAATGCTATTTAGTCAATGCTGTCATCATTCCCCCACTGTACAATAAGAAACAATGTAGTTAAAACTCAGTAAGTTAAGATTTTAATTTTATTTAACACGCTAACCCGACATGGAAATATATTGTCATTCCTTCACTGTTGTAGTTCCAATTTCTGAAACTCCCCACCCAAAAGCATCACTTTGAACACTGTGGTAGTTCAAGAAGGTAGCTCTCCTCCACCTTTCCAAGAGCAGTTGGGGATGGCAATAAGTGCGAGTCTTCCTTGTGGCATTCACATCCCCCACATAATTAAGTTTTTTTAAATCAAAGAACTTGGTGCGTTTTGGATTATATATTGCATGGAGTAAAACACTGAAAAACTGCTATCCAATTGTTTGTAAATCCCATGACTTTGGCACCTGGCCATGTGTCGTAGGTTCACTGCAAAATTTACTATAATACTGTGCAATGTCTCTTTTTTTTAAAAAAAGGTGAATTAAAAGTGTGTTTGGGTATTCATAGGCCTAATATCCAACAGTCTAGAAAATCTGCTCATCCAGCACCAGCAAGTTCAGAGGGTGCTGGATTATCATTTTACCATCCTTTTCTGTACTTGCGGCTATTATGCATGTCTGAACTAGATAGTGTGTGTTCATTTGCTGCAGCTTCAGATGAGATGGTATCAGGATGGCCATTAAACTCATTCGGACCTATGTTATTTTCTGGCTCGTTTATGGAAAAAGTTTCAAAAAGGTTGCCAATTTTTATGCACTCTCATTGCCTGCCTGAATAATTAATATGAGGAAAGTACATGTCTTCATAAGAAGAGGAATGAATAACCCAGTTTAAAAGAATGAGAGTAATAAAAGAAATTAATAATGGGTTGACGCATCATTTTACCCATTCTTGTATTGTCAATCATGGAACTGATAATAGCTGATATAAAATTGTAGCAATCTCCACTTGTATAGGACATTGGTTAAACCATATCTGGAACACAGAACAGTATAGTGCAGGAACAGGCCCTTTGACCCAATGTCTGTGCCAACCAGGATGCCTAATTAAACCTACCTGCCTGAACACGATACGTATCCCTCCATTCCTTGCATGTTCATGTGCCTCTCAAATGTCATATCATGTCTGCTTCCACTGCCACTCTGGCAGACTGTTCTAGACACCTTCACCTCTCTTGTTTATTTTTTTTTGAAAAATCACTTAACCCCACCAATTTCCTTTAAACTATGCCCTTTAGTACTTGACATTTTTACTCTTGGGGGTGGGGGGGGGGGTGGGGATGTGGGAGAAGCCTCTGACTATCTATGCCTCTCATAATTTTATAAACCTTGATTGGGTCTCCCCTCAGCCTCCGATGCTCCAGAGAAAACAGTCCAAGTTTTGTGCCAACCTCTCCTTTTAGCTTATACTCACCAATCCAGGCAGCATCCTGGTGAACCTCTTCTGCATCCTCTGCAAAGCCTCCACATCCTTCCTATTATGGGGCAACTAGAACTTCACACAATATGGCAAATGCAGCCAAACCAAAGTTTTTTTTATCTACAACTACAATGTGAATTCCTGCTTCTTGTACTCAATGCCCCAGCTGATGAAGGCAAGCATGCCATATGCCGCTTTTACTACCATATCTACTTGTGTTGCCACTTTCAGGATGGACTTTCACTTATAGACTTGGACCCCAAGATTCCTCTGTACATCAATGTTGTTAAGGGTCCTGACATTTACTGTATACTTTCTCCTTGCATTTGGCCTCCCAAAGTGCAACACCTCACACTTTCCCGGATTAAACTCCATTTTCCATTTCACTGCCCATATCGGCAACTGATCTATATCCTGCTGTATCTTTTGACGACCTTCTTCACTATCCACAACTTCATCGATTTTTCATGTCATCTGCAACTTACTAGTCACCCATCTGCATGTTCATTCAAATCATATTTATAAAGGTCCCAGCACTGATCCCTGCAGAACACCACTGGTCACAGACCTCCAGTCAGAATAACATCCCTCTGCCATTACACTGTCTTCTATGGCCAAGCCAATTTTTAACCCGATCTAGCAAATCACCATGGATCCCATGTACCTTAATTTTCTGCATCAGCGTACCATGAGGGACCTTGTCAAATGCCTTACTAAAGTCCATGCATACAACCCTCATCAATTGTCACTTTCTCAAAAAATCAAGTTTGTAGGATGTGACCTTCCTGCACAAAAGCCATGCTGACTGTCCTAATAAACCCATGCTTTTCCAAATGTGAGTAAATCCTATCCCTAAGAATCCTCTCCAATAGCTTCCATTCCACTGATGTGAGGCTCACCAGCCTATAATATTCTGGATTATCTCTATTGCCCTTAAACAGAAGAACAACATTGGTTACTCTCCAGTCCTCTGGACCTTGCCTGTGGCTAGAGAGGATACAAGATCTTGTCAAGCTCTGGCAATCTCCTCCCTTGTCCTTCTCATAACATCGAATATATCCAATCAGGACCTGGGGACTTATCCACCTTCATGTTCTCAATAGACCTAATACCACCACTAGCGTCACCTTGATCTCAACAATGTGCGAGATTATTAGCATACCCCACAATGATCTTGCTGTCTTCCATGTTGTTCTCCTTGCGAATTCCGATGTGAAGTACTCGATTATTACCTTGCCCACATCCTCTGGCTCCAGGCACAAATTTCATCCTTCAGTAGTTCTACCTTCTCCCAAGTTACCATCTTGTTTTTAATTATGTATAAGATACATTTGGATTTTCATTAATCCTACTTGCCAAGGACATTTCATGGCCCTTTTGGCGCTCCTAATTTCCTGCTTGAGATTTTTTCCTGCTTTCTTTATATTCCTTAAGGGCCTTGTCTGATTTCAGCTTCTTAAACCTTACATATATTTCCTTATTGTTTTGACTACATGTACAACACCTCTCATCATCCAAGGTTTTCTAATCTTGCCATCTTTGTCTTTCCTCCTTACTGGAACGTACTGGTTCTGAATTCTTAAACGACTCCCACATGCCAGATGTGGACTGGCCCAATACAGCTGCTCCTAATTTACTCTCCCCAGCTCCTGCCTAATAATGTTGTAATTTGCCTTCCCCTAATTTAGCATTTTCCCATGAGGTCCAGAATTATCCTTGTACGTAACTATCTTAAAACTTAAGGAGTTGTGATCACTGTTCCCAAAATGCTCTCCCACTGAAACACCAATCACCTGGAGTTCTGTGGAAAATATTTTACTCATTATTTAAGGAAGGATGACAGTGTATTCGTAACAGTTCAGGGAATGATTACTAGACTAATATCGGGAAAGGGCAGTTTGTCTTACTGGAAAGGTTGGTTAGCCTAGCTTTAAGAGTGAATAAGACCATTGGAGGTGTGGTGGGGGAGGGGGGGGGTGCTTGTGTGACTGGTTGGATGTGGAGAGGATGTTTTCTCTTGTGGGGCAATCAAGAATAGTGTGTAGGGGGATGGGAGGAGGGGGGTTGTGGTCACTGCTTTAAAATAAGGCATTGTTCATTCAAGATGGAGTGAAGCACCATTTCTAAGAGTTTTGAGAGTCTTTGGAATTGTCCTCAAAGAGCAGTGAAAGTGGAAGTCCTTTGAATATTTGTAAGACAGGAGCTGATAGATTCTTGATAAGCAAGGGGTGGAAGGTTACTGTGGAATGCAGAGTTGAGGGTTAATCAATCAATGGCAAAGTAGCTTTTAATTCATCATGTTGATATGCATTAATATTACACCCATGTACAAGTCTTGGATTAGATTGCAACAATTTCTAATGAATAATATTTATTTATATTTAGTGAATGGAAGCAGAATTAGTTAGGTTGCAGTTTAGCAATTTTTAAAAAAACAATATGTTTTTAATGAATTGTTTTACTGATTTTCTTGCAACTTAGGTGGGTTCCCCAAGATTGAGGATGCCTTGCATCCATTGCTATTTCTGTGGGCCAGTTGTGACTGATTAAGGCCTGTGTAGGACCCACAAATGGGGTAGGAGCTACCCAATAAGTAGTTTTGTGTGTGGATAGTTTCAGGTGGTCTGCTCCTTCTGTTAGCACTGGGCTTCTATGACTCCCAACAAGTGGACTTGATGTTCTCAGTGCTGTCCCCAAATGGTTCATCATTGCTTTCAGTAGTTATGCATTTCTGCCTTTCTTCATTATTATCTAAGTTATGCAGTTAGTAAAGCTGATTAAGTCAATAGGTGGGGTGGGGAACTGAGGTTCCTTGGGTTTTTGGGGAATCCAGGGAACCTGACTCATTCAGGATTTGGGGGTGAGAGATGGGGTGTTCTACGTTTGCAAGGGGCCTGGGAAACATGGGCCTCCTGGTATTAAAGAGTATAAGGAAGACTGAGGCCCTCTGAGTTTAAGGTCATTATGGATGTGACATGATTATCCAGGTTGCTGCTACTCCCTCAGTATGAATCTGCATCCATCATCCAGGAACTCGTGTACTAGGATCCATTAACCCACGAGCAGAGCACCGGAGGATTGTTATCAGGCAGCAATGGATGGGTGGCTGAAGATTCTCCCAGGTTTCCTGGATTCTGGGCTGGGATGCAGACTTCAGGCAGTACAGCTGCTGGGACCTGTGGATAGAGGAGGGTGATGAGCATTGAGGAGTGGCTGCAGAGCAAGTGAGTGGCAATGGTTGATAGGCAGCTCGCTGTTGGAGAAGCAAAAATCTAGTGGTTAAAGAGTTGGGGCTGGGTGGGTGTGGGATGTGGAGAAGCATGATTGAATTGGGAGGAAAGGGAGGAGCGAAGGGGCCAAGAAGGATGGAATGAAAACCTTAATCCTGAGGGGCTACCTAAGAAGGGATTAATATTGCTTAACATGCAAGTTTAGCTGTTTTTCTTTCCCCCTCCATATCCAGGAAAACTGCTTGGGAAGTTCTACATATGGTCTGCAGGATTTGGTGCAGCTTTGCCTGCTTCATATTGGCTATTCTCATCGAAAGGAAAGCAGGTAATATTTTTTAATTAAAAGAAATGATGCAATGGAGTTTTAAGATATTAGGAGTATAACCTTTGCTTCTAAAGCTATATTCATCAAGGTGGAATAAAGCTGTGCAACACTGATTTTCCTTTTTGTGTTTTAGATCTATTTGGCATTATGAAGTATCTTCCCAAACGCTTTCTTGCTAGTTTTCCTCCCATCTTTTGTCATGACATCTTTTATTCCTCACTGCAATAGAAATGCACTGGTAGTGGTTAACCCTGAAAAGGCACCACACTTTTGTGATGTTTCATGTCTGACCTTTACTGAACTTCAGCATATTTGCAGCTGTGTAGGTCACCAGCTGATGCCTATATGTACGCTGAGCGTGTAAATCATCAGAAACTGAGGAATAGGACACATAGTTCATTGGGACTTCTCCGTCATTCTGAGGTAGATTATGGTTGATCTCTACTTCAAAATTCACGTTTCTGCCGATCCCCAGATTCTGTGAATTAATGCAATTTATCAGAATATATGACATATTTTCAAGTTCATGAAATGTCAATTTATCAAAATTATAATTTTAGGCTTTATGCCTGAATTTGAATTTAAAAATTATTAGGTAGAACTTTTATGCACCAGTTAAGGAGGCTTTTCTTTTTGTTTGGACTAATACAATTTGAGATTAGAGTGTCGCTGAATTTGGATCATTTGGAACACAAAGTGTTGTCAGTGCTGGATTCAGATAAGTAAAGGAGGTGAGAATGGGAACCATTAGAGAAGGAAGAGGTGAACGATAGCTGGGACCAGTGTGTGAAGTGGGTGGATGGAGCCAGGAGGGGACAAAGATGGGTGAAGGGAGGCTGGGGGAGGTGGGAAGGGGACCAAAAGCAGGAGGACTGGAGGATCAGGATTGGGGGGAGCACAAGGGAAAAAAAGGCTGGGGGGTTGTACCTAAAATTGGAAGACTCAATATTCATACCATTGAGTTGTAACTACCCATGTGAATGTAAGGCGTTGCCCCTCCAGTTTGCGTTGGGCTTCATCCTGGCAGTAGAGAAGGCCAAGGATGGACAGGTCACTGTGGGAATGGCAAGGGAAGTTGAAATGCTCTGCAACTGGGAGCTGGGGATGGCCATTGCTGATGGAGCGTAGGTGCTCTGTGAAACTTTTGCCCAGTCTGCGCTTGGTCTCGCTGATGTAGAGGAGGCTACATCGGGAGCACCGAATGCAGTAGATGAGGTTGGGGAGATGCATGTGAACCTTTGCCTCACCTGAAAGGACTGTCAGGTCCCTAGATGGTGGTGAGGGAGGAGGTGTAAGGGCAAGTGTTACATCTACTGTGACGGCAGGGGAAAGTGCCGGGGTGTTGAGGGATGAGCAGACCAGGGAGTCACAGGACCACTCCCTCAGTGTTCACCCCCCATCTGGTTCCAACTGTCGTTCACCTCTCCCTTCTCTGCTAATGGTTCCCACTCCCACCTCCTTTACTTATCTGAATCCAGCTCTGGTGGCACTTTGCGTTCCTGCTTAACTCCCTCCAGCAGCTGTCTCCTGTGTCACACCCCCCCCACCTTGCTCCATCTGTTGTTTTTTCTTTTTCCCCTGTCTCTATGTCTGCCTCCATCTATCATTTCACCTGCCACTGTCTTCTAACTCCACCCCCGCTCACCTCCCCTACCTGTCACTACCTGCCTGTCATCTTACACCCCTCCTCAGTCCACCAATCACCTCGGAATCCTTTCTCACCACTCCCCATCTCCTCTTTATGCTGGCCACCTTGCCTCTCCGCTCTCAGTCCTGACACAGGGTTTCAACCTGAAATGTCGACAATTTCTTTCCTCCCATAGATGCTGCCTGACCCACTGAGTTCCTCCAGCAGATTTTATTGCTCCAATTTCCAGCATCTGCTGTCTCTTGTGTTTCTTAACCTCTGGAAAAATGTGTTCTCAAAGTTTTTTCTCAACAAGTTGCTTAAAGTTCAATTCAAATGCTGAAGTGGAAGAAATGTCAATACTGCAGAATGAATTATGTTAAGATCCTAATAATTTTTATTCCTATAATCTATTAAACTGTGCATTTAAGATTATTAAAAATGACTGCTAGTTTGCTTGTTGCCTTCATGCCTGCCATTACAACTACTATGTGTTACCATTGTTTTGGTATTACTTTTGCTTCCTGTGATGCACTGTCCATTTCTGGGGTGAGATGCTCATCTTTAATGTGGGCATCTTATGGAGGAGTTATTTTCCCTGATTTCTGAGTCACCACAATGGGTTTTAGGTTTTATGTTGCAGTTTGGTGAAACTGTTAACCTCCCCAAGCCCTCAGTGAACTGTTATGAAATAGCATTACAACTTCGTTGCATAGAGAGTCCTAAACCCTGATGTGTGTACTGTCAGGTATCTGCAAGACATCTGAAAGGAATGCGGGTGGAATTATGTGATGGTGAATTTAATTTTCATTGTGGTGCAAGGCTGTGCCTATATTACACTGATCAGCTGGCTGGCATCCAGCCAGAGGAGTAGCTGCTGCTGCTGCTGCTGGCTGTCACAGCCAGGCCCAAACTCAGGCTGGCTGAGCTCTCTTTCTTTGTGCCCTGACCAGTTCAGTGCCTGGAAGGTGTTTCCTCTAGCTTCCTTTTGCCCTTGCACTTGACATGCACTCTCACGCATTCTTAGCCTTGTGGTGGTAGCCGGGTTGATTTCCCAGGTGGCCAGCTTGTTCACCTGCCTTACCCCTGCATGATGTGTTGTCTGAGTATCCTGGAGGATCCCAACTCCTCCTGGGGCCCCTCTGTTCCATGATCTTAACTTCTCTGGTGCTGCTGCTCAGAGTCTGCTGACTGTCTTTTAAGCAAACTGCTGGAGGAACTCTGGCCAAGCAGCATCTGTTGAAGCAAAAGGGTGGGTTTTGGATCAAGATGTCATCAGTCATGATGCAGGATCTCAATCCAAATGTTGACAATCCCTTTGCCTGCATGGATGGTGCTCGATCTGCTGAGTTCCTCCAGTGGTTTTTTGCTGCAGGTTCCAGTATCTGTAGTCTCTTGTGAATCCTGATTTGTCATTGTTGACTTTGTTGCCATTGTTTGTCATTTAAGGTTTATGGCCAGTGGGAGGGGGTTTGCTTTTACAGCACAGAAGTTGGCCATTCATCACATCAGGTCCCTGCCAGTTCCCTACAAAGCAATCTCATCAGTCCCATTCCCCTCCTTATTTCCCGTCACCTTTCAGCTTATTCTCTCTCACATGAGAATGAAGTGTTTTAATTTTTTTTGCAATTACCTATACTAAAGGGGATAAGTTACAGTAGTGGATATGGGAGGAAATCAGAGCACCTGGTGGAAACCCACACGGTCATAGGAAGAATGTGCAAACTCTGAGATTGCCAAGGTCAGGATCAACCTAAGAGCTATGAAGCAGTAGTGCTATTATGTTATTTAACAGCTTCCAGGCTATGCAATAAAAGGTTTGGGACTTTTATTCTGGTCTATTTATTTGTCAATATGTGGATATATTTTCTGAATACTATTATGTCAAACTGCTGCCTAACCACGTTGCTTAATTAATTTTCTAGTCTGTGTCTCTTTTTCATCTAAATGTCTTTTGTAATTAAATCCCAAGCAAATTAATCTTGTAGCAAATTTGATTAGGGGGACGTTTGAAATAAACTTGATCTCATTATTACATTATGGGCCACGTCAATGTTGTACACAAGGTGCTTTAAAAATAAGCATTTCTGTGGTTTTGACAACAATGGCCTAGATCTCGCTGTTGAAGAAGTTAGTTACCTCCTACAGATAAATTGTGATTGTAAATTTCAAACAACTGTATGTTGTTAAACATGTAGTTGTATCAAAAAGAAGCTGCTGTAAGCTTTACTCTGAATCGTAATTTTGCACATTCTACACAAAATAAGAACAGCAATGGGAAATTATTTCAGGTGTGGTCCTCCAGTATAAAACGCACTTGCTAGTTTTGTGGCTGAAATGTTTGTGCTGAGCGAGAAATTACCTCTGCTTCTTATACACAATAACCTTGCTATAGATTGCTGTTAACATGGGACTGTCATGAATTTGGTAGCTTACTGGTGCAATGTCTGTGGAAGCTTGTATCGAAAGTGCACTGGCATGTCTCATTAATTAAAAATTAATTGCAGATATTTGTAGAAATGGGGACAATTGCTGCCACTTAATAAGATTGTACAGCTCAGTTGTATAGTTTTACTTCCAATGTTGGCAGTTGTGCCAAATGCAGGAAATGTTTTTGAGCACCCTTAAGCTGTAGGTGCTGATTCATTCAATTAAAAATTCTTGGAATTCTTATTTTTGGGAAAGGAAGAAATGAAACAATAAGACTAGGTTGAAGTTATTTTTTAAATGTAAATGTTGAGAACCACTCACCTCGGGTTTAATGAATGATTATCATTCTTGATAAATGAAGAGAATTTTGCATTATGGTGAGGGAAAATGCCAAAAAGTACTTGGAAACTTGCAACAGGTCAAAATGTGATAATTGAACTACTTGTTCCTTTCTGCATCCACTGTGTGTTTGTTCCTAATGTTTTATTATTTTTTTTGGTTTCCAGCATTTAGAGTCCCCATTTCTTTTTTTACTTTCACAGTACTTGGGGCATTGGGAATCCATGGTGGAGGAGAAAAAAATCGGGGGAGGTGATGCTAAGTATAGTGAAACGTGGAACCTCATTCAGGTGTACAAATGAGTTGGTTGTATATGAGTGTTTGACTATGAATTGAAGCTGCAATCTATGGCCTGGTGTAGTAGAAGATGCTGCTTTCTAGTGAAATATAACTTCCAACAACTAAAATTAATATTTCACTACTTTGCCAGCTTAATAGCTTAAACCTTCTGTTGGACTTCAATCAGCGGTGAAGAGGTCAGAATTTATTGAAGTCCGTTTGCCATCAATGTTGTCCATCCTTCTGAGCTTCCTTAATTGAGCCTGGAATACTGATTTTGCGTGCCAGGGTAACTAACTGGCAGCAGGGCCTTGTATGGTGTGACGGACTGAACAAGCCCTGCCCACAAAACTCCCATGGAAGCTGACAAAGTTCTGCCCCAGCTTTGGCTTTCAAAGCTGTCAACAATTTTCAATGTTTCAGAATCCATTTGACATTCTATTTGAATTTATTTGATTATTTGAAGAATCAAAAAGTATTGAATAAAAAATTTTATTAATTTGAAACGAGAAAACAAAATAAACTAAATTGCTTTAAATAATTAAATAATATTTACCGCTCACCTGTCTGGGGAAGCAATATTGGCAGTTCAGATTCAGATCAGGGGATTCATAGACCCTGCGGCCCATCCCGTCCATGCCAAACAAGTTGCTTACCTAAGCTATTCCTATTTGCCTGTGTTTGGCCCATATCCCTCTAAATCTTTCCTATCCATGTACCTGTCTAAATGTCTTTTAAACCTTGTAATTGCACCCACTTTTACTATTTCCTCTGGAAGCTCATTCCATATACACACTACGTTAGTTGTGGAAAAAGTTGCCTCTCAGATCCCCTTTAAATCTTTCTCCATCCCCATAAACTATGCCCGCTAGTTTTAGTTACCGCTACACTGGAAAAAAGACTGACCCTTCACCTTATCTATGCCCCTCATGATTTTGTATCCCTTCTATGCTCCAAGGAAAGAAGTCCCAGCCTATCCAGTCCCTCCTTATAACTCAAGCCCTCCAATCCCAGCAACATCCTCGTGAAACTTTTTGCATCCTTTCTTTGTTACTCCAAGTGTGGTCTCTGCAATGTATTGTACAGCTGTAACATGACATCCCAACTCTCGTACTCAATACCCTGACCGAAGAAGGCAAGTGTACCAAACATGTTCTTCACCACCTCGTGTACATGTGTTGCCACTTTCAAAGAACTATGTACTTGTATCCCAAGGTCTCTCTGTTCTGCAGTACTTTTCAGGGCTCTTCCATTCACTGCCCAAGTCCTGCCCTGATTTGTCTTGCCAAAATACAACACGGCACTTGTCCAAGTTAAATTCCATCTGCTGTTTCTTGGCCCACTTTCCCAATTGATCTAGATCCCATTGTAATCTTAGATAACCTTCTTCACTGTCTACTATACCATCAATTTTGGTGTTAGTTGCAAACTTGCTAACCATGCCAACTATATTCTCGTCCAAAACATTAATATGAATGACAAACAACAGTGGATCAGCACTGATTGTTGTGGCACAACACTGGTCACAGGGCTCCAATCTGAAAAACAACCCTCTGAATCTTAGCACCAAACTAATTTTGTATCCAGTTGGCTAGATACTTGGATCTCATAGGATCAAATCTTCTGGTCTGGAAGTTTTTGGAAGCACGCAGGACCTTGTCAAAGACCTTGCTGAAGTCAAAGTAAACTATGTCAACCACCCTGCCTTCATCAATCCTTTTGGTCATCTCTTCAAAAAAAAACTCGATTAAATTTGTGAGACGTTATTTCTCACATACAAAGCCATGCTTACTATCCCTTATCAGTCCTTTGGCTTTCCAATGCAGGTACATCCTGTCTCTCAGAATCCCTCCAGTAGCTTTCCCACCATTGACGTTAGGCTCACTAGCCTGAAGTTTCCTGGCTTGTCCTTGAAGCTCTTCTTAAATAAAAACCACCATATTAGCCACCGTTCAATCATCTGGTACCTCACCTGTAGCTAATGATTATAGATCTCTCTGCCAGGGCCTCAGCAACTTCTTCCCTGGATTCCTATGATGTCCTAGGATACACTCAGTCAGGCTGTGAGGATTTAGCTACCTTCATGCACTTGAAGATGCCAACACTTGCTCTTTTGTAGTGTGGATATGTTTCAAGACATCACTGTTTACTTCCCAGACTTCCCTAGCTTCCAGGACCACCTCCATGGTAAATACAAATGAGGAATATTCATTTACGACTTTGCTCATCTCCTGTGGCTCCACACATAGATGACCACATTGATCCTTATTCTCTCCCTAGTTATTGTTATCCCCATAGTATACTTATAGAATCTCTTAGGATTCTCCTTTTACCTTATCTGCCATAGCTATCTTGTGCCCTATTTTTGCCCTCCTGAATTCCCTCTTAAGTTTACTCCTACATCTCTTATACTCTGGGGATTTGCTTGATTCCAGCTGACATATGCCTCCTTTTTCCTGACCAGAGCCTTACTATCCCTTGTCAAGCAGGCTTCCCTAATCGTGCTATCCTTGGCCCCTTTACTCTGAAAGGAACATGCTGGCCCTATCTCCTGTGTCAGTAGATTCTGAACTCTTCAATGATGGTTAAAGTCCAACAGTTGGTTTTGAATCCATTATGTTGTGTTGATGAGCCTTTCCACACCAGTGGCTTGAAGGCACTTTGCTTTTTTTTCTTAGTGGTGGCTTTCCCTGTATCATAGTTGACGGAGATCTCATCCACATTTTCTCTATTTTTATCAATTCTGGATTCGCTCTCGTTTCTATTCAGCCTGTACATGCAACAGAACATCCTCCACAATTTCCAGCACCGCCAGTGGATTCCCATGGCCAGATGCATCATCTTGTTCCCTCCTCTTTCAGCATCCTGAAGGGATGGTTCCCTCTGTAACTCCCACAGGTCCATTCTTGCATCTCCTCTGACCACTCCCCTCCCTTTCTCATGGAAGTTTGCATCTCCCATGCAATCATGGGAGATGCAACAGCTGCCCTTTTTACTCTTCTCCTTCTGCCATCCAGGGATTCAAATTATCCTTCCAGGTGTAGCAGCAATTCACTTGCACTTCTTTCAATTTGGTGTTTTGCACTCAGTGCTCACATTGTGGTCTCTTCTATGTTGCAAAACCAAATGCAGATTAGGAAGTGTCTTTGCAGAACATCCCTCTTCGGTCTGCAGAGGGGCAAACCTGAGCTTCCATCTGTCTGCAACTATATAATTGCCATTCTTCCACTCTGACCTCTGTCTTTGGCCTCCTATGTTATTTCCAATGATGCCTTGAACAGCACCTCCTCTTCTTTCTGGGTACATTGAAGCCCTTGGGACTTGATATTGAATTTAACAATTTGGGTAACTACTTTTTTTTTCCCCCTCTCCACAGACAAGGCTGTATTTTTCTGTTTCATTTTGTTTCTTTGCACTTCTTTCTCTGAGTGCCAGTTTTTAAAGTAATTGTTACCTGATGTGCTGAGTATCCCCAATATTTTCTGATTTTATTTCAGATTCTGGCATCTGTAGTTTTTTTCTAAAATCTGACCAGTCAAGCTTCTCCCACAGTCATGATGTGGTGTTTCTGCAATAGATATTTCTTTTACTTATCAGCCATAGTAAAAGCTCATCAGATTAGGGAGATAAAAGCTGGAAAGCTCAACTTGATCTGCTTATGTGATTGAAACTAGTCCAGAGATTCCTGTCTACCCGGTTTCATGTTAAATAATATCTACCCCCTCCTCAAGGTAATCTTGCCCAGGTTGAAATGGGTTCAGCTCTTCAAATAAACTTAGTGAATCAACAATTGTTAGACAAGCCAGCAACCTGTTTTTATGGGTCCACCAGCCTTTGGCAAAGAGTAGCTTCTTTAAATAGCGGACATTGTGACCTGCATTCCTCTCTAACATATTGGTTGTAGCACATGATCTAGAATTTACTCACTTCATTATCTTGTAAAGCTTGACCAAAATACACTCAGTCTACAATGTAACTAATTAAGATGCTTTAAACTACAATTTTGTGGCTCCTTTGGGCACACCCTCAAGTCTGAATATTATCCCACCATGTGAGCAAACCAAAACCATCTTGTTTTCTAACAGGCTTAAACAGAACTCCTGCGTATAGATAAAATAATATGCATTTTTAAGGTGAACTGTCCTGTAAAATATAACCTATGAATCTAGTTGCTCTGGCTGCTACATCTGAGCACTGGTAGTAAATCTGTGGACAATCCATGCATTAGAATGGCCAGGTTCCTCATGCTATCTTTGTAGATTCACATATAATGAGCATTCTCTCTTTCCATCTATGTAAGAGTTTTTTTCTCTGTTTATCCTTCATGCCTGACTCCCTATTTGTATGTATCAATAATTCAAAAAGACAGAGTAATAGATACATTGGCCCACAATAGGAAGAAAGAAAATTGCAAACCAGATGCAGCATTTCACAGTTTGTTTATTCTTTGGTAACATTATTAGTGGTTAATACAAAATAAGCTTTTCCCTTTTTTGGGGAAAGAGCTGAAGAAATGTTTGCAGCTTTTCTTTGGTGAGTTGAATGTTTTTGCTAGATAGTATGAATGTTTGCTTTATTCTTAAAGTAAGTTTTTGTTTTTACTTATGTGTCACACAATAATTTGGTGGATTTTAGTGACCTGATTTGCCTTGAAAGTAATGTGTTCAAACCCATGATGGTTAAGTAAATATGTTATGTTAGGGACAATGAAATTGCTCTCCTGGAATTTTTCCTTTGATTAGTGAAAAGCACTTCCAAGAATGTTGCTATTATAAAAACTTTCCAATTATTCTTTAGTTTATGATTTCCCCCTTCCTCTGTTAACCCATACACTAATTCAATTGGATGACCTAGGTTAAGGCTTGTTAATAGTTTATTTTTTGAAAGTAACTGTATGATGTTCACATTGAAATATTTCAAAAGAAAACAGTTCCAAGTTTAATTTCAATTATAATTTTAAACCTTGAAAAGCTGAATTTGTTGGCAAGTCAAGGAAAGTTCGTATTAGGCAATGCTTGGGCTACACAGTAAACCAAAATTCTTTCCAAATCATCATATTACATTTGTCTCTCACTTGAATACAAAATTGTACATTTTTTATGGGCAAAGTGTAAGAAGAGCTGCTAGTTAACGAATCAGCATATCTAATCTGTATATGGACTCACTATCTATGATTGGGCACATTATCTTTATCGTGTCTCCAACAACACAGTTTTCTAGTCTTTGGAAGGGAGTGGCAGATTGTTTCATAAATTGACAGCTTCAGGAAAATAGTTGTTAATATCTGACACAGTTTCATGTTTGTTCAATTACACCCTTGTTCTTTGCCCATCTCCCTTCTATCTAATAATCAATTCATATGAACCAAATCGTAATTTTAAGGATCTCAATTAATTTTTTGTTTACTTTCCTAAGGTTAACAAGCCCAACTGATAGGTATTTGGATAAACCAGTGCAGTTCCACGATTGTTGTGCATGGATCTTTGCCATGGATGTTGATTGCTGTATATTCATATTCAAGAGTATGTGCCTGAGCTTTCCAAAGGTTAAAGTACTCACTTCTTAGTCTGTTGTGGGAAACAGATGTCTTTCCATTTGTTATCTGTCTATTGGTCCTGCATGGATTCATTTGCAGCATGGTTGGGTTGAGAAATACTTTGAAGCCAGCGATATGGCACTATTTAAATTTGTGTTCCTTGTTATTTATTACAAAATTAGGAAGTTTGGCTATAACTCTTGCTATTTAAAATGAAGGCTATTTCTTAAGGCAACACATTTTCCTGGTTACAAATATTAGCTGCTGAAGGAACTGCAGTTTATTTTTTTTGATTGGTATAGACATTATGTTATAAACCATGCAAACCAACCAAACTTTAGCTAGATTTTTCATGAGTAACTTAGATAATCACTGAAAAATGGTAGTCCCTTTCCTGATGGTCAATCATATAGGCACTCTGGCAGAGTTACACAATGATTCCTTGCTTAGCGCTCAGGATGTTTCCAGAAACAAGATTGCTGTAGGGGTCATTGTAGCATTTTATTTGGAAATATGCATGCCTAGTAGCGCTGCTGTGATGGGAACCTGGTGCAAAACCCTGCCTTCCCTGCTGTGATGCCGAGAAGCTGGTGTGAGCCCCTGGCCTTTACTGGTGTTCCTGTAATAACAAATAGGCAGGACAATTGCATTTTGGTGAGAGAAGAGCCTTGCTTCACTTCTTGGCCATGGATGAACTGCAGGTAGTTCACTGAATTGCTGGAATTTATAAAGCTGTGCTCTGTATTCTTTACTGGTGTTCAGGATCAGATTGGAAAATGAATGTGCTGATTCCAGCTTGAACTTTATTTCCAAGAATTAATTATTTGGATGATCAAGACCTTCTCAAAACACACAATTCAAGTGAATGTGGTACATGCTCACCATTATATTGTATTGAAATTCATGGTGCCCATATCCCCTTGCATTATGGCTGTGAAAATATTCATCATTGAAATCTTCCAATGTGATAATTCTTTTGGAAGGAAAGACTGATTCTATTACTTTACACCTTCCTTTTAGGTCCCTGAGATGTGCCAGAGTGAATTCTAGACATTGAACTACCTTTTGAAGCTTGTGTGCTGTTGTAATATAGGAGTTAGTAAATTTTTCATGCTAAAAGTGATTGCAATTTAAAGGCCTGAGATCACTTCCTCTCTTGTTTGTGATTGTAACACCTTGCACAAATTGTTTGGAGAAATGATTTAAATTCAAATTACAATTATACTCAATTATACTTGAATTCCGTACCTTGGGTTGAGAAAGTTGTGCTCAGCTCCATAAAGTGGAAATTCCTCTGCCAATTCAGTGAAGTAGCTGCTTTTAAACCATGGCCATGATGTGAAGCAAGTCTTTTCTCTCCCCAACATTTGCCTCTGGAAACTTTACAATCGTGACTTACCTTCAATCCACCTTCTCCCCCACCCCACCCCTCCGTCCACCATCATCGATCCATTTTTAATCAAATTGAAGTACATTGGTTGAAACACATTGTCACATAGCATGCAGTGAATCTTGAATTTTTATAGAAAATTTTTCAAATTAATGACTTGCAGGTGCCAGATTACTAATGAAGTAATAGATAGACAGATTATATCAATGGTTTTGGCATTAAGAATTTGAAGAACCTCTTATTGACTCCAATGCATCTTGATGCCAATTTGTATCAAAAATAGAATTATTTTGTAATAATAAATCATTAACAAATTTTACTAGCTACAATTTTCTCCTTTTGCACCAGTGCTTCTTTCCTCATCAAATGTGACTAATTTTGACAAAACCAAACCAGGACAGTGAACCAAAGTGCACCAAGTATCTTCTTCTTTTTATTTTGTGACAATGCCGAGCGCCACATCCTTCATCTGACAGAAACGAGATGTTTCGTGAATATGAATCAAAGCCCTTTTGTATGGAAGTTTATGCAAGGTATCCAGTGCTGTAAAACTATAGTTGGATATCCATTGTTCCTTTTTTTGAGTAGTAACATTAGTGTAGTATTCAGAAAAGCTTAAAAGTTGCTGGAAAAGATTTTTTCCATTCTTCCAGCACGCAAGTGTGTTGCATATTTAACACTAGTCCAGATAAGATTCTACAATTCGATTCTTAGTTAAAACTTGGTTAGTAGGGACAATTAGTTTTGGTAAATGGGGCTAGGGAGGAGAAATGTAAGGAAACATTTGTTCCTGACTGCTACCAGTTAAGGTAAAATTTGTGTGTGCGTGTGTGAACTCTGTGTTTAGCAGATTGATGAGCTGTCCATAGTCACTTGTCAAGATTATCTCCTCTTTCACATCTTAACATGTATTTCATGTCAATTCCTTTTAATGTGCACAAAATCACAGCATTGGAACATAGAAATTTCCATCCTTGTATCCTTCCATAAAAGTTCACCTGTTTGAATAAGCCTCCTAAACTCTCACTCATACTCTCTTTTTGTGAAGTACTTTTTGCCACTTATAAAGTACTTTTAATATATAAAAATGCACATTCTTGTATTATACATGAAATTGACAACTTGGATGAACTTCAGGAGGGCTGCTTGTTCCTCTGCAATTGTGTACTAACTTGAGTCATCAACCTTAAGGGAAAGATGGTGATCCAGAGTGGGAGATTCGCTGCCATCTTCACTTAAATCAGTGATCCAAGGCGCATCATTTATGTGTGCATGTGCCTGTGTTAACTATATCTTGATCAGTGACTTGCTTATAGTAAATTTCATTGTATTGAACAAAATCTACTTAATTTATTCCATTGTCACATTTGACTTTATATGCAATATCAAAGCAATAGAATTTCCATTATCTCTGAGGTGGCTTATGTGGATTTTAGATTTTATAAGGTGTTGATTTTAATATATTTAATTGGATTCCATGAAGATTCCACCTGTGCAGAGCAGAGAGTCACTGCAAAGAGGGTGACAGGGCAGAAAGTGCTTATGACTATATTTGTGCTGAAATGACATTACGGGGAAACTTGTACAAGTCTTGGTATTAGCACCAATTGGAAAACCTGGACTATTTTGTTTTTGTTGTGATTTTGACTTGACATATAACAAACAAGTTTATTTCCCAATCTTAACAAGCTTCTTTTGTATTTTATCAGAGATGCCCTCACCGCCTTTCCTCCCTTGCCCTTCCTACAGCTTAACAAGTGCATTTGTCTCCTTGTCAGTTCTGTCAAAGGGTCGTCACACTGAAAAGTTGGAACTGCTTCTCTTTCCACAGATGTGGCCTGACCTGCTGAGTATTTCCAGTACATTCTGTTTTATTTCAGATTTCTAGCATCTGCAACTTTTTTTGTTTATTTTTCCCAAGTTTGTCAGTATTTCCCTTTTATTTTACAACCATCCGGAGAGCAAGTTCAAAAATTATTCATACATTCACTGTGGCTTTTTAAACATCTTATGAATGTGTAATTTTGCAGCAGGAGGTGATAAGTTAAACAGACCAGTCACTTCGTTTTGCCTGCTTTATGGTTATAATGCTTTTGAATGTGAAGAACAGGATTTATTATTGATTTTTATCTGAATCATTATAGAAATGTTGGGATGATGTGGATGAGAATTCTGCTTAGTCTGCCTTGTGCCAGTTCTTGTCCTAATCTGACAGAATCATCAAAAGCAATTTTTGGGATATACCATCTGCTTATGAATCTTCCATATGGAAAATATAACATGGTGAAATCAAAGCATTCCTATTGGGAAAAAATTGTTTCTTTGTCACTATTAACATCCACCAAATTCATAGTTTTTTTTCTTGAACTACCCAAATTAATTTCTGTTGCAGAATTAATGGATCAACTGTGATCTTCAGAGTTATAAATCTTATGGCTCACCAGTGATGAAATATTCCAGCTTTGTTCACCGATTTGTAGAGAGACACTGTTTTATGCCCCATGACTCTGTATGTGCTCAGTGTTAGAAATGTGTATGCCACCAATCTGCATGTCTGAACAATGCTGAGGCAGAGGAATTGGCTTTTTAAAAACAGTTTGTTTTTCTACAAGTACCCAGGCCACTGCATCTATGCATCATTGTTCAATCTCGTGGCAGAAAACTCCACAAGGGACCAAGTTATTAAACTCCCTGTATGTTCCAGATGTTTTGCCTGTAGCTCTCTTCCTCATACACATGGAGTGCTAACTGTCCCATGCTGGAGTGTGCCTCAGGCTATGGGAAGTTGTTTTATTTGTTCATTGATGTAGTGGTTCACAGCAACAGCTAGAGTCAAATTTAAGGAACCTCAATGCTTCTCAGTAATTTCTGGCTGGACCCTTGCACACTACTCCATCACACACACAACCATGCTGATACAGGTGATAATGTGGAGTCCTACTAAGCACTGTGTACTTTCTACTTAATTTGTCTATTTCATGTATTCCCTTGCTTAAATCTGCTCGTAGCAAGCAGAATCTCTGTAGAAAAGGAAAGGATGATAAATTTAGTCTGGCTCTTCAAAGATGTAACACCAGGGTAAATCTTTACGTTTGTAGTCATGTAGGTATAAGACTTGAAAGAAAAAAAAGTCATAAATAACAGCTTCTCTGAACTATGTTTTCCTTTAAATGATAGTCTTGAAGAGGGAGGAGGTGAAGGTATTTGAAGGGTTTTCAGCTGTTGTTGATTTGTTTTCTGTTTCCAACACTCTTTCCCTACGTGAAAAATCTAGCTCTCTTCTCCAATGTAGCAGGATTTGGGTGCCATGTAAGTGAAGAGTTAAAACCAACTTTGCTTTTTTGATTTCACAGCAGTAGTTTTGATACCAACAGAGGGTTTTCAGGTTGGAGTGTCTGATGTAGTGTGGGCCTGTTCACAAGCGGATTTCCTTTGTCCAATCTCCAGTTTTGTTTCTCTGGAAAAACCATTTCCTTATAAGTAGTTCAGTGCTAGTTTATAGTATTGCTATGATATTGATGCCATCTTGAAAGGTTCTGGGAAACCCTGAATAAATCTTCGGGGTTTCCCAGAACCTTTCAAGGTGGCATCAGTAGAGCACACTGAAACAACATTGCACACATCTTGTTGCTAAGTAGGCAGTCTTAAAAATGAATGGTAAAATATAAAGTTTTATAATTCATTAAATTCTAGCAAGTGAACATATAATTAGCAAAATAACTCAGAAATTTTAAACCACATAGGTCAATTCATATTGTGACTTGAGATTATTGACTGTAATATTAATGGAAAAGCCACTGAGGTTGTTTCTTTTGAGCTATAGTATGTGGCAGTGTACAAGATATATGACCGGGAAGTGTATCCCAGTCAATTAAACTGAAATTGTGCAATTTGGAAGTATTTCTACTCCATTGCATTGATTTAAAAAAAATATCCAGATTCCTCTTGCATTTTTTTCTGTAATGTTTACTGTTTATACAATCATTATCTCTGAATGTAATATTTAAAGAATTTTCTAAAATAATGTGAAATTTTGGAAGTAACTGTTGGAGTTGTATTCATGAATTAAAGATGTATTGAATAATGCAGCTACACATTTTTTTTGCATATTAGACCTTGTCAGAAAATCCGAGTTGGAGATTGAAGCAGGACTTAATTGGTACAGATATTTAAATACACAAATCTAGACTCAAAATAATAAGGGGAGTACTGCTCATTTGGAGATGTTTTCTTTTAACTGAGTGGTCAACGCAGGGCTTTGTGGATTCCAGAGCAGGGAAATTGCCTGGGCAGCTGGTCAACATTTATTCCTCTGCCAGTGACACTAAAGTAGAACTTACAGTCGTTTATTTCATTGTGAGACATCTGCATGCACTTTGCCTACTGTATTTGCAACATTACGTCAGAAACCTCATCTCAAACTATTCATGTTGTAAAGCATTTTGGAATATCCAAAGGTCACTGCAAATGCAGGTGTTTTCCTTTTTTTTTAAAAAAAAGAGTTCTCAATCTGTCATGTCACCTGGAATGGAAGCTTGGTTTAGAAATAAGTAATCTTTTTTTTGCATGTTCTGGTATTTGATGGGTGCATTAATATTCAGTTGGTATTCCAATGGGCACAACTTCTATATCCATGTTATGAAATCCAGAAGAATTGGAACAGGCCACGAGGACAGAATTGAAAGTATTGTTTTCAATACCAACTAATCAACAATTGTAATATATTTGCATATACATAAATAGCTTGATTCCTCCAGTTGGAACTGAATAAAAGCATTACAGGGGCTCCCCAGATTACAGAAGACCTGATTTACAGAAATCTGACTTTTGCGCAAATCCTACCAAATATTTTTAAAAGACTTTTTAAGACAGGAAAGTTAGTTATAGAAATGCAAATACCTTCAGGAGTTATGGAATGGGGATAGCAACCAGTTAAGTCTTTTTTTAAAAAAAAAGGTTTACATGTAACCTTGCAGCAGTAATCAATCAGATGTCTGTAGGAACATAGCTGCCGGTTCACAGTGGCAGGCCACTTAAGAGATTTGTTGTGGAACCTGCAAGGCAATCTCTTCTATTGACACTTGTAAAATACTTTATCAAACAATGTAACATCCATTGATATTTTAAGGCCATGGAAATTAGCCGTTGATGTGGGGCATTCTGATTCTGTGCCATTGTAACCACACAGGAGAAGACAATAAGTGTCATATTAATCAACCCTCATTGAAGTTGTTTGTTTCTGACATGTGGAAAAATAGCTTTACATCAGGAATGTACCTAATGTAACTGGAGGACTGCCTGTATTGTTTTTCTTTTTCTTCAATTCTCTATGGCTTTCCATCAGGTGCTTTTGGGTTAAAAGAAGCCAAAATTCTTTCTGTTTGTTCTGTTTTTAAAGATGAATTATGGAGCTGTGGTAGCAGTATTTATTTATGCCAAAATAGTTTGGTCTGAGCTGCTCATAAAATTGCATACTTGCATCCACCTGTCTACATTAATGGTGCTGAGGTCAAGGGGGTTGAGACCTTCACGTTCCTAGGTGTGAACATCACCAATAGCCTGTCGTGGTCCAACCATGTAGATGCCACAACCAAGAAAGCTCACCAGCGCCTCTACTTCCTCAGGAGGCTAAAGAAATTTGGCATGTCCCTCTTGACACTCACCAACTTTTATCGATGCACCAACTATCTGAAAGCATCCTATCTGGATACATCACGGCTTGGTGTGGTAGCTGCTCTGCCAGGGACCGCAAGAAACTGCAGAGAGTTGTGGACACAGCTCAGCACATCACAAAAACCAGCTTCCCTTCCATGGACTCTGTCTATACTTCTCGCTGCTTGGTAAAGCAGCCAGCATAATCAAAGACCCCACCCACCCTGGGACATTGTCTCTTCTCCCCTCTACCAAATTGCAGAAGATACAAAAGCCTGAATGCATGTACCACCAGGCTCAAGGACAGCTTCTATCCCACTGTTATAAAACTGTTGAATGGTTCCCTAGTATGATAAAATGGACTCTTGACCTCACAATCTACCTCATTATGACCTTGCACCTTTATTGTCTACCTGCACTGCACGTTCTCTGCAGTGGTGACTCTACTCTGCATTATGTATTGTTTTACCTTGTTCGACCTCAATGCACCGTGAAATGAATTGATCTGCATGAGCAGTTTTTCACTGTACCTTGGGACATGTGACAATAAACCAATTCCAATTCAATACTTGGCCTTATTATTCAAATCAGGAAGCTTCGGATTCCTGTTGGGTGTGCAGAAGTGGCTTTCCAGAGAAGATGTAACAACTAATGTGATGCAGTATTATTGGAAGCTGTTAAATTTGCAAATAAATAGGGATTAGAGCCAGGAAGGGTGGTGTTTGTCAGTCTCGGGAATTGTTTATTTGCTTCCAATTTGCTGCTTTGATTGATGGTGTACATACGTTCCAAACTTTTGTCTAACTATTTCTGTGCTGAGAAGGGTTGAACAAAATCTTTCCTATATTGTTATCCATGCAAATATGTTCTAGTATCAATCAAAATTGCAACTATTGAATCTAAGAAAGTGGTAACAAATTTGTCGTGGTAAATATACATGGTAAGGTTATAAACAATCCAGAGTTAAGATTGACTGACTGATTCAAAAAATTTAATTCTGCGAAGCCCACTGGCATTTTTCACTTGAGGTTTCTGAATACATCCATTTTAGTATCTGCTGCATGTAATTTTATCTTTATATTTCTGTAAAGATTTTGAGGACTGTCATGGGGATTCAAAGGCAGGTCAATTGCTTGTTGAAGTGACTGACAGCTTCTGCACTGAGGGAGCCCACCATAAAATAGAATATTCACATCATCCGCTTGCATTGAGTTAAACCATCATTCCTGTTTCATTGTGGTAGATTGTTAGTTTACAAGTGTGAGAACAACACAAAAAATAATAAGGGAAGAAATTTGGTTAGAAAAGGTGATGGTCGGACTTTTGTTTTATACTGTTCTCTGCTCAAAACAATAGCCTGGAATACTCTGGAATGGTGATTATAAATCTTAAACAGCCTTCTGTATTGTGGCGAGTTGGAAACAATTGTTGACAAGTCCAGACAAGTAGTGAAACTTATTTAAATGTTAAATTAAAAATGTTTACAATTTGATGTTTTTGGATTTCTGTCAGTACACAGTATAATAATTGAAGCAGTATGTAGATTTGAAAGAGTGGCCTTCAGATATGTTACTGTTCAGAAATGTGGCCTTTGACCAAAAGTTAATGAGACTCTTGGTTTACCTCTATTTGCAATCATTAACTGCTGACTAATGGACATAATGGCAGTGCTAATCTGTGCTTTATAGATAATGACTGGTATAGTACTCTACAGTTTCAGCACTGTTTCTAAACTTTTGCGGAGGCTTAAGCCACAGCTGATGATAGATGGCAAATGCATGTGGTGTAGTTATAGACCCTTCTGTTCCGCTGTACGTGACAGAATAAGCTGTGTTTGTCCAGAATGTGGTGGTGATAAATCTCTGACTAGGGTTCATTGTAAAAAGCACTCATTAGGGGTTTGCCATGTTGAACAAAAATGAATTATGATTGGACTTTGGCCAAAATCAAGCACTGCACCTCACCAGTAGCCTTTTGCACTCTGTATTTCCACATGGGAGATGTTTTGCTAGTGAGAGCATCTGACACAGTTAATGGGATGAATTGGAGGGGTGGACAGGGTTATTGCTTTTTCTTTCTGTTTATTGAGGAGGTAAGGTAATTTGAATAGATCATTTCTACCTCACCAAGTTTAGAAGCTGAAAGTTAGTTAGCTTTGAACTATTTCAAAGCTAATTCAAATAATTTTTTGCAATTTTCCTCCATTTCATCCTGTATTTAAAAGTCAGAGTCACAGAGTTATACAGCACAGACACAGGCCCTTCAGCATAACTTGTCCATGCCTTCCTGAGCAAGTCCCATTTGCCTGCATTTGTCCCATATCTCTCTCAACCTTTCCTATCTATGAACCTGTCCAAATGTCTCTAAAACACTGTAATTGCATCCACCTCTGGCAGCTAGTTTCACATACCCACCACCCTCTGCATGAAAAATTTGCCTTTCTGGCCCCCCTTTAAATCTTTCTCCTCTCACCACCTTCAACCTATTTTCTCTAGTTTTAGACTCCCCTACCCTGGAAAAAAGACTGTGATCACCCACCTTGTCTATGCTCATCATGATGTTATGTTCCCCTAAAAGGTCACCCCTCAGCCGCCTCCGCTCCAGGGAAATGGGTTTCAGTCTATCCAGTCTTTCCTCATTCCACAAGCCCTCCAGTCCTAGCAGCATCCTTGTGAATCTTTTCTGCACTCTAGTTACATTCTTCGTATAGTATGGTGACTAGAACCGTACACAATATTCCAGGTGTGCTCTCACCAATGTGACATAATGTCCCAACTCTTGTATTCAGTGCCCTGCCCGCTGGCAAGCATGCCATATAAAATTTTCACCACTTTGTCTATCTGTGTCGCTACTTTCATGACACAGTGGTGTACACAGATTGTACACCAAGATATCTCTGTTCTACAATGCTCCACTGGCCTTGTCATATACTGTTAAAGTCCTGCCCTGGTTTAACTTCTAAAATGCATCACCTTGCACTTGTCTGAGTTAAATTCCATCTGGCATTCCTTTACCTACCTTCCCATGTGATCTAAGTCCTGTTGTAACCCTCAACAATCTTCTTCACTGTCCACACCACCACCACTTTTGGTGTCATCCACAAACTTACTAATCATGCCACCTATATTCTCATCCAAATTGTTAATGTATATGACAAGCACTAGTGGACCCGGCACAGAGCCCTGTGGTGTACTAGTGGTCACAGGCCTCCGATTTAAAAGAACAACCCTCTACTACCACCCTCCGATTCCTTCCACCAAGCCAATTGGCTACCTTTGTTGTATTGAACATTACAGTTACCCAATGATCTAATGTCTAGAAGATATAATAAGATTTTAGGTAAGGAAATGAGACTGTTTTGAATGATCTATCGACAACTGCTCATTCAGAGATTAGCAGTTTCCATAAATTGCTAAGAAAGCTGAATTTTTGTGGAATTGGAGTTTTAAGTTTCCAATGAGTGAAATATTTAACTGCTTTAAAACGTTTTATTCTGACAAACTGGAAAATGACATGATTGTAGCCATAGTATTACTTAACTATATAAAAGCATGAGTTTGGTGTGTTTACTGAGTACATTAGTGTTATGCTCTAAAATCATGGAGTGGAACTTCAGAACTAACTTGCAGAGTAGTTATTCTGCACAAATAATGCTATATTATTTTAGGCTGTCTAAGAAATAGTTAAATTAAATTCCATGATCTGTTGGGCTTCAATTTATTATACACTTCTGTTCCATAAACAAATGAATCAATGTGAAATTTTACAGAATTATTACACGTACTTGGTCCTGGAAGAACATCAAGGGAGGGAAAAAGGGCCCTTATGCACCCGAATATTCTTCATCTGAGTTGAACAAAAATAAAACAGTAGTTAATGCTTGTAGTGAAGATGCTGAGAAGGAGAAAAGAAGTACATGTAAATGGTAATTTCCTCTTAGAACCATACAGCACAAAACAGGTCCTTTGGCCCACCATGTTGTGCCGTCCATCAAACCACCCTCAAACTATCTAACCCTTTCCTCCCGCATATCCCTCTATCTCACATTCCTCTATGTGCCTATCCAACAAACTCTTGAACCTGTCCAATGTATCTGCCTCCACCACCACCCTGGGCAGTGCATTCCATGCATCAACCACTCTCTGGGTGAAAAACCTCCCCCGACATCTTCCCTGAATCATTGTACCTTAATTTTAATGTTTTCTAGGGAAATAAAATGTCCATATTGCTTTTTTCAACAAAGGGTCGTATGTTTATGGAATGAGCTACCAGAGGAAGTGGTTGAGGCAGGTACAATTACAACTTTTAAAAGACAGTTGGACAGGTACATGGATTGGGATGGTTATAGGTCCAAACACCGGCAAATGGTACTAGCTTGGACGGGGCATTTTGGTCGGCATGGACTAGTTGGGCCGAAGGGCCTGTTTCTGTGCTGTATAACTCTATGAATACCTGTAAGCTACAGCAAGAGGTTCGAGATGTTGCCCAGACCATTAAATATTATATAATGATAGCGTGTACTTGAAACATATGGTAGTATTCCTTTCAGTAGTTTAAATAGATTTGCTCCTTCAAGGAAATTTTGCAATTTTGAGGGGAAAGTATTTTAATAAGATTTTAAAAAAGGCTGAATTTTGACATTGCTTATTAATTTGTATTTGAAAGTATTTTTACTTAATAAAACAATACGATGCTTTTAATTTAGTGATTTCGTTGATTAGCATACAGCTATCCTTTAGTACTTTTGTTGTCATTGCTGACACATGAACTTTTGCACTAGTGACTCCACTGCTGGGGGCCTGCTGTCTGCAGGAAATTAACTAGCAGAAGAGATTAACTGCAAATTAAACAGCAGATATAGAAGGTTTGTTATTACAGGCTGTTCCCAGGTTAAGAACACAGGACTTATGAATGTATGTATATAGTTTTGGACTTTTATATTTATATCTGATTGTGTATTGGCTCAGAATTTGCTGCTCTGTTGTCTGAAATCACCATGCAGTCTCTGCTTGCTTGTGTTCCCGTGCATCGGATGCAAGGGGGAGATCTTGCTAATCCTTTGGACTCGGTAGATGGGCAGTGAGGTGGAGTAAGGCCTCTGTAGCGAGTAGGCCCGAGATGGTGTTGTCCTGAGGCCCAAACCCTGGGATGACCTTTTAGAAGATGAAGCCAGGAGTGGAATTTTGACTTGTGTCAAAATCTGTAAGGCATTTTTTTGCTGTTTTTAAATGTCTCTGAATGTAAAAGAAATTCTAAAAAATATTAAAAATGATGCAAATGATTATTTTAAAAATGTATTTATAAAAAAACGTAAATTAAAATTTGTACAACTCAACAAAGACCTTAAAGTAAAATAACGGGGGGGAAAAAAACACTTGGCCTCCAATTTCTGCAGCCTAAGAATCCTTATTCAGATGAATTGTGTCTTTGATCCAATGCCATATGTGACTGGCATAAGATTAGAAAGGTGGATTTCACAGCATAATACAGGGAATACGAGGAACTTTGGGATCTGCCATTGGTCAGTGTGTGAAGTCCAGTCACTTGATAAGTTCTGGATTTAAAATGAGTCCACCAGTTCCTGCACTGATTTGTGTGGGGGGAAAAGTTGAATATCAGCGATTCCCTTCAGAACTATAGGTTGCAGCTAATGTGATTTTCCTTGTCTACTCTTGGATGCTTTAAGCTAGCTCTTGGCCTCTTGTTGGCTCGAAGATCCAAAGCAGATCATGGTTCTGGCACCAATGTTTATAGACTGGTTCTTTGAGAACATGTTCTGCAAACTAGAAAAAAGTTCAGAGCAAATTTGAAAAGAAGTGACAATTCATGAAATTTGATTCACACATTTTGCATTATTCAGAAATTTAACTTGCCTTTTCATTTTAACTACTTAAATGGTGATTTGATTTAATTGTTATTGCAGATTGAAACATTCTAAGGACAAAGCTGCATTGTATATTGGGCACGAGTCATAAGACTCAAAGAATGACCAGGATGTAGTTTCGTACTTTTTGCTTAATCAAATCTCAGTATTCTGTAAGGACTATAAGGAGCAATGTTGTTTAGCTGGCACAAAATAATGCAAGTTGGTAATTGATGGAAATATTCTGGTTACAAGGGTTTAGGGATGTTGGGAGCTTTCTCAATTTAGGTCTTTAAGCTCTTTAATTAGATTACAGACCAGATGTGTGGGAAAGGTTTTATGTCGCAGATTTATTGAAGTAAGAAATCACAAATGAGTGAAATTGTGTTTCATTTTGAGCACAGCAATCTTTAGAGGTGATTGTTTTATGGAAATTGATTTGTGCATGTGAATGACTACACTTTAAAATTCATCTCCATTTGTAAACTTGCAATCATTACCAAAATAGTTTCCTTAATAATAGTGTAAATTTTTATTTTAAAGATTTTCTTTCTTGATGTTAACAAATTGGATTTCCTAATGTATTTATCATTTAGCTTTTAGTTACTGAAAAGTACTGGTCATTATGTAAACCAAGATTCCATAATGTTAGTTTGTGATTTGCTAATCCAAGAGCAAGTTGTTCCCTTTCAGTTACCATCTACTTGTAAAGGCCTATTTTTAAGTTTTAAGAATGTCATAGGCTCTGCCTCACTATTGCTTATGAAAAATATTTAGTTAGCCTCTCATACTTTTTAAAAAAAAAACTGATTTTTTTTTGTAATCAAAGAATCAATGAAGCTTGTTCAGTTTTAGTGAGGTTTTAAATATATGCATCTATTGCATTCACAATGCTCTGATATGCAGCCTTCTATTTATTCAGTGCTCATTAAAATTCATATCAATTAAAGGATCATTTAATTGTGACAACTTTATGTTCATTGTATTATTTTAACTTAAATAGTAAAGTTGTAACTTTGTTGTGGTTTGGTGTATGCTTTAATTTTTTGGACTGTGAGAATGAAAATTTTCTGCTGAAACTTCAGTCTTTCAAGTACAGAATAGATTTAACTTGGTGAAACAAAGGACTACAGATGCTGGAATCTAGATGAAAAACACTGGTGCTGGAGGAGCTCAGCAGGCCAGGCAGTATCCATGGAGAAAAGCAGGTAGTCAACGTTTCGAGTCAGGACCCTTCTTCAGGACTGAAGATAGGAAAAGGAGAAGCCCAATATATAGGAGGGAAAAGCAGAGCAGTGATAGGTGGACAAAAGAGGGGAGGCAAGGTGGGCACAAGGTGGTGATAGGTAGATGCAGGTTAGAGATGGTGATAGGCAGGTGCAGGGGAGGAGGGGAAAGCAGATCCACTGGGGGATGGTTCAAAGGTAAGGAGAGAAAGGGAAAAAAAAAGGGGAGAAAAAAGAGAGGGGGGGGGTGAGGAAAGGGACGAAGAAAAGAAACATGGAGCTCTATCACCTCCATCCAGGGACCCAAACAGTCCTTTCAGGTGAGACAGAGATTCACCTGCACCTCCCTTAATATCATCTGCTGCACTTGGTGCTCCAAGTGTGGCCTCTTCTACACTGGCGAGACCAAATGCAGACTAGGTGACCATTTCGCAGATCACCTGCACTCTGTCGTAACGGCGATCTGCATCTCCCCGTTGCCAGGCACTTCAACTCCCCCTCCCACACTATCACTGATATGTCAGTCCTCGGCCTCCTCCATTGCCTGGAGAATCCCAAGCGCAAACTGGAGGAACAGCACCTCATTTTCTGTCTTGGAACCTTGCAGCCTAATGGCATGAACATTGAATTCTCCCACTTTAAGTAATCCCCTCAATCCCCCCCGCCACCACCCCCCCCCCCCCCCACAACTATGCCTCTTCTTTTCTTCCCTTTCCTAGCCTATCTCTCATTTTTTCTACCCTTTTTCTCCTTACCTTTGACCCATCCCCTGGTGGATCTGCTCTCCCCTCCTCCCCCAGACCTGCCTATCACTATCTCTTACTTGCATCTACCATCACCACCTTGACCCCACCCTGCCTCCCCTCTTTTGTCCACCTATCACTGCTCTGCTTTTCCCTCCTATATATTGGGCTTCCCCTTTTCCTATCTTCAGTCCTGAAGAAGGGTCCCAACCCGAAATGTTGACCACCTGCTTTTCTCCACGGATGCTGCCTGGCCTGCTGAGCTCATCCAGCATCATAGATTTAACTTGGTGGTGGCACTGTTGCCTCAAATCAGAAGATTGTGAGGCAAAACTGTAACAACCTAGGGTGAAGCTTCAATCAGGTACTAAAGTGTGTTTTGTTGACACCATTTTTCATAAGAGACATTGAGCAGAATCTTCATTACCTGTAGAGATGGGAGTTTTTAAAACAAAATCCCAAGGCACTATTTGAGGAAAACAACAGTTATCTGAGTGTGCTGGACAATGTTTATCCAGTCATCACCAGAAGCAGGTGATTATCCCATTTGTACTAGTTGGGACTAGCTGTTTGCAAATTAGGTTCATACAGCACGGAAATAGGCCCTTCGATCCAACTTGTCCTTGCCAACCAAGATGCCTCTTTATGCTAATCCCACTTACCTGCATTTGGCCCGTATCACTCTAAACCTTTCCTATCTATGTACCCGTCCAAATGTCTTTTAAACACCTCTGTCACCTCCTGTAATACCCAACATTCTTCTGTGTGGAAGAACCTGCACCTCAGATCCCTTTTTAAATCTCCCCCACTCACCTTAAACCTGTGCCATCTAATTTTAGATTCCCCTACCCTGGAAAAAAGACTTGTGACTACCTACCCTATCTATGCCCCTCATAATTTTATAGACCTCTAATCTGACTGACAGTACTTTGTGACACCCCAAGGATGTGAAAGGGGCCATATAAATGAAAAGCCGTCCATTGTTCTCTCATTTTTAATGGTTGGCTTAGTTTCTCAAATAAAACCATTGTTGTGTTTTCCACTAAGGTGGTGAAAATAGCTTAATCTAATCTTGTACGTTTCACCATTTGATAGTGTGCTCTCTTGAATTTTACAGCTTAAAAACTAAAGCCATTTATTTCAGATGATAATATTTATTTACAAGATATTTATTTATTAGTCACAGTGAAATCTGTCTTTTTGCATTACTGAGAACGTGTTGGGCAGCCCGCAAGTGTCGCCACTCTTCCGGCGCCAACGTAACATGCCCACAGCTCCTAACCTGTACGTTTTTGGAATGTGGGAGGAAACCAAAGCACCCAGAGGAAACTCACACAGACATAGGTCGAACGTACAAACTCCTTGCAGGCAGCGGCGGGAATTGAACCCAGGTCGCTGGCACTGTAATAGTGTTATGCTAACCACTACACTACTGTGTACCTGCTCTGCTGTGTGCAGTAATATTCACTTTGGTTCACCAAAGTTTCATCTTTAATGTTGACAATGTTTGTCTATTTCACTAAGTTAGCATCGACAAATAGGAGATAATATATATCACATCCATCATTTCACTGCCGGTGACCAAACTCTGTAAAATGGTAATAGTATTTGTCATCTTGTGCAGAATGATTTTTCTGTGAATAATTGTGAATTGCATGTGAACTGAAGCTCACTTATTTTGCCAAGCAGAATGCCAACTGAAAGGCAAAAAAATTTAACTTTTTTTTAATAGAAGGAGGTGATGAAAGACGAAAGATGTGTGTTAGCTTGAAATGTATCAGAGTTTGATTCTTGTCACTTCTCTCTGATTTTGTTACATTTTGCTAAGTGGTACAAGTGAAAGATATAACTAATAGGGACATTGAAACAGTAATGTAAGCTGTTCAATTTATTTTTTAAGCTGATACTGAGTGGGAGAGTTTATTGAACAGTTGTCCATTTAATTACTTTAAATAGGAAATTTCATCTCCAACTTTATATTTCATAATATATTTTCTGAGAAGGAAATGAAGTTGTTCATCTGCCTATTTTTAAGATTTTTGGGTATTACAAAATCATTTAGACTGATAACATTTTAGATGACTCATTAGTGTGTCTGGACAATTGGTGCGTGGCAGCAGATGGTGCACATAATTGTCTGCAGCGGTCCAAAATATGGGAAAATTTCTTTTCACTTTTTAAACCTGATAAGGATATGTTTGCAGGAGTTCTACTGAGCTTTTCCCTCTGTATGAACATCTTTTCATACTTCATATCCTTGCCTGTTGAATGCAATAATAGTGCTCTCCATCTTTTTATTTAATTATCATTGCATATCCTGATATGTCTGACATTTTGCTGGATGTCGAACATTCCTTGCTCCCAATTGACTCTAGACTTCTGCTATTAATTGAAGACTGAGAATTCTCTTTACTGATATTGATAGTTTCATTATACTTTCCAGTTTCCACCAATCAAATTGTGCACTTGATTCAGCTCTGCTCCATCTTTCCTTTTCTTCAAAATCTTTATATTTTCTGTGATGAGCTTCCCTCTCAATCCATAATGAACTTGTTGAACCCCAAAACTACTTGGCATATTCTTCATCCCATCCTACTTGCTGTAAGAACTCCCTTTGCGCTACACTCGTAACACAGCTGCATTTGTGTTGATGACTCTGCCTCCCACACCTAAAGTGAGCTTTTGTTTTCCCAGCTGGAATTCCCTTCCATCTCCATTACTCAACTGGACCATTTATCAGATCCAGCATAAACCCCTCTTCATCCTCACGACAATATTCTATTCTCTCACAGTGATCTCCTTGCTCCTAGGCTATTTTTCCTACTGGTTTCCATTGTTCAAGGCTTTGAATACTGATGCTGTGTGAGGGCAATGTATGTACTAACCTAATTTCCTATACTGTATGCAGAACATCTGGTCAGTGAGATATTTAGCCCTTAGTCTTTTTTTGCAGCATGCAGGACCTCTTTTCTAGCCATAGAGTGGCTTGGCTTCCTTCCATATGGACTCCAAACTCCTTGGCACTGCAAGTTAAACATATAAAATTCAACTATTATTCTGTGGAATTTGATAATCCCCTACTACATCAATCTACAGCACATCTGAAAATCAACTAAAAGCAAAAATCTGCAGATGGTGGAAATCTGAAATAAAACCAGAAACTATTGGAAATATTCCAAGGGTCAGCCAGCATCTGCGGAAATAAAAACAGAGTCAATGTTTCAGGTCAGTGAACTTTTTATAGAACTGGTGCTGATGAGGTTTCATTGACCTGAAATGTTAACTCTGTTTCACTGCCAGATTAGCTGAGCGTTTTCATCCTTTATTCAAAATTAACCAATCTTGCTAATCTCCAGTTTGCAATTGTTGCATTTTCAGTGGCGGATGGAAGCAGACACTTCTGGACCATTGACTCTTGCACCTTTCAGCTGTTGCAATCCAATATATTGTCATAGCAAAGAATAGAACATTGCCCGTCTAGTCAATGCACACCTCAGAAGAGATGTTTTTAGAGTGACGTGAGTAGAAATTGGGAGAAATGTTTAGCCCATTTGTTGTTTAGAGGCTCAGCAGATGAACTGCCATTTTAAAAGTTGCGAATGTAAGGAGATTTAAGTAAAGAGAAATTAAGATTGACAAATTAGTCTCCTCCATCCTCTATTTCCCACATTCCCAAACTTGGACGATTACATTAGGCCCTTAGGATAGCTTCATTGGGTGCGAAATGTTGCACTTTGTTGAGGCAAGATACATGCTGTGGTTAGAGGAACAAGTTCTCCAGTTTGGTCCCTGCGGTGTCTGCAGAGGCACCATTTATGTGGTTGGATTAGAAATGATATTTACTGTCTACCAGGAAAACATGAAATTCTGAAAATCAACAACTAGTTTGATTTAGAAATGATTATTAGTAGTGTTTTTATTGGTCAGTATTGAGTGGTCAAAAAGCAAGACAAATTGCATTGTAGTGATTGAGAGTGGGGAGTGAAATTTGCTTTGTTTTAATAATTGAACTTTAATTTCATTTGTAAAGCAATTAATTTTTGAGGTGCCTTCCAGTTACAGGCACATGCTGGTATCAAGTCTCCTGGGCTGATAATGATTGCAAGCAGCTTTTGCTGTCAAACACAAAACTGTGAAGAATGAATTTCAGTATTTTCAATATGGGGGAAACATATTAGTGGTTTGATTGGTAGTAATTGAAACTAGGGTGTTGTCTAAACAGAAGCTAACTTGTTAATAAATTCTAGCATTTGTCCATTCAGGCATGTGGCTAAAAATATTTAGTGTGATTTAAAATAAACCATATAGCATGAGTAGCCCCTGAAGTGATTGGATTGTCAAGAAAGAGTTGTGCACCGCTGCAGAATTTGCCCTTCAGATTGGAAGAAACAATGTAAAATAGGTGTGAATATTTTGCCTGATATTTTGTATGCATGTTGTCAAGAAAGAGTTGTGCACCGCTGCAGAATTTGCCCTTCAGATTGGAAGAAACAATGTAAAATAGGTGAATATTTTGCCTGATATTTTGTATGCATGTTGCACCTGAGCACTCTTCTATATTTATTCTGTTCAAGTGAAAGTCAGTGCAATCTGATGTGTTACATTTTTTCAGATACTATTTGATCTAAATATGGATTTCAGTAAGGTCAGTAAGCACAAATGTATGTTAATTTTCAAGATATGAACTTGCTTCTTAATCCCTTCATTTTATATTTTCTATGTCTCCTACTTTTATTTTAAGCCATGTATCACCCATATTTTTATTTTTCTCTATACAGTTAGAATCCCAATCCACTTGTTGTTTTTCTGAAGGATGCACACCTGAATTCTGTACATCTATTTGACCTGCATATCTTGATTAACATATATTTTCAGCACATTTTGTTTTTATTTCAGACTTTGATTAAAATTCTGCAGTAATTGAGTTTGTGTGGTCATTGAGGATCTTTACATGTTAATTATGAGCCACCTGACTACAAACTCTGCCTTTTTAGCCTTGTGGAGAATCTTGATATTTCAGAAGTGCTCTTTCTGTTGCTGTTAATATCCTACAGATTTTTTCAGTAGATGTTTTCAAAATAATTTTGGTAATAAAATTGCTTACATGCGTGCTTGCAACAGAAGTTTGCATGAATTAACATACGAGATAATCCAACTAATTGAATAAACTAAAATAATTTGGAAGTTTATAGCATTTGAAAAGATAACAGAGGGAATGGCAGTTGGGAGTGTGGGAGGAGGCAACTGATGCATTTAAAAATGAGGGTGTAAATTTTAACATTGATGCGTAGCAAACCAAGAGGTGAGCAAGCACAGGTATGATAATTGAGTGAAACATGGTACAAGTTCAGATTGGCAGAGCTGGGATGAAATAAAATGCTAGAAATGCTCAGGAGGTCATGTTGTATCAGTGAAGAGGGAGAAAAGTTGAAGACTTCTGTCAGAACTGGGGTGAAAAGTTACAGATCAAACAAATTTTAAGTTGCAGACAAAGCGTGGTGGTTTAGAGAGAACAGAAAGGTCTGGATGAAGGCAGGAGATTGTGAATGACAAAAGTGATTGATAAGATGAGATATCTTGTTTAGTCACATGTACATCGAAACACAGTGAAATGCATCTTTGCGTAGCGTGTTCTGGGGGTAGCCTGCAAGTGTCGCCATGCTTCTGGCGCCAACATAGCATGCCCACAACTTCCTAACCTGTACGTCTTTGGAATGTGGGAGGAAACAGAGTTGTCTTAAAAGGTTGAAGGGTGGAAGTTGTCTCTGTAATAGAGCAAACCTGTGGCCAAATATGACTTGCATTCCAGTTCAATTTCAGGTGTTTGGGGGAAAAACTAATTAACATGGAGAAATTCAACATAGTTCCTACTTTGGAACTTGTACAAGAAGTACTTATTCTGGCAGGAAGGAAATCTAAATTTCAAATACATGGCCAAAAGAACAAATACTTTAGTTAGTGGGGTGCCAGGTCATTTCGAGCTGTTATATGCTTGATTAATATTTGCCCTCAGGTTTTGGAATTTTAGGATTTTTTTTCTTGCATTGAAATGATTTTGGGATTGAATTACATTTGAGTTCTGTTTTAAAATGGATTTCTACAGATTTAGAGTTGTGGCTTTGGGCATTGAATATAAAGAGAGCTATTGAAGCTAGACAGGCCATACCGCATGTTTGTCTATTTAAACTGTTCTTGTGGATGCAACTCCAGAGTGTTCACAAGCAGATGTGAGAGACATAATACACCCAAACATTTTGCCAACAGGATAGTTGACCAAAGCAACTACTCTGTTCCTAAGAAATGCAGTCTGTGGAGTTGCATCCATAAGAAATGTAATTAGTTTCATTGCGATGAATGTTGATTTGTTTGGTGTCTGTGACAGAATTATGAACTGGCCTGTTTTGACACAAACTGGGAAAAATGGGTTATCTGAAATTGTTGAATTTAGTATCAAGTCCTAAGGATTACAACGCACGTTGGTGGAAGGCGAGGTGCTGTTCCTCATGCTTAATTTGGGCTTCATTGGAATAGTATAGGAGGGCAGAGTCTTGGGAGTCAGCGTGAGAGCAGGATGAAGAGTTAAATTGACAGGAGACTGGAAGCTCATGGTTGCTCCTGGGGACTGAAGAGGGTTGTTTTGCCATAATTGATTTTTTTTTTGGACAGAGCTTGTATATAACAATTGCCCACTCTCTGAACTTTTCTGGAAAAATTATATTTTTATTGTGAAGTGTGTTTCCTATATTCTTCAGATGTTGTTTTCTGAGTAAGTTAACTTTACTAGTTCACCGTGGGTCATGTGCCTCACCTGCCTCCAGCTCATTGCCCGATATTGTCAATAAATACTCTGAATTATGGAAGGACAGAGCAGATATAGAGAGGATGTCTTCATTTGTGGTAGAGACTAGAAATGTAGGTTAGTTACTTACAAACCTAATAGGGAACCCAGTAGGAAAAACTTTATCTAGAAAGTTGTTTGAATTAGAAAATCACCACCACATGGAGTGCTTGAGGTGACCCATGTAGATTCAACTATGTGACCAGAGAAGATGTCAGATACAGCTCAGTGGTAGCATTCTCCTCTGAGTCAGAATATTATTAGTTCAAAATCCCACTCCAGAAATGTGAACATAAACAAAATTTTGGATTATGCTCTGTAGCAAGGCCCTATTTGCTCTCTTAGCTGGCATGACTTTGAAGAAAAGCAGAGTAACTATTCATCCCTCTGTTAACATCGCCACAAAACATCGCTTTACTGTTCACACTTGTCCTGAGGAACCTGTCTGATGCAGGAACATTGACTCAATTATTTGAATGTGAGAGGGATGGCTGCTGGGGAGTAAGATAAGTATTAAATAATTCAGTCAATTGAGTTTTCACCCCTGAGGACTGAACAGCAGTGTTCTGCAAAGATTGATTTTTTTCCACAGAAGGTCTTTTGTGTTCTTTAGTATTTTAGTTTGAATATTTTTTGAGTGCTCATGAGACATTCAGATGCATTCAGAGTTTCTGATTGGTAACCTCGGACTTTCTGATTGGTAACCAAGCACAGATGGCTTGTTGTTGACAGGAAGTTCTAGCCTAATAACGTCTGTGAACAAACTTTTGCGGATATGTCAGAGGATAGCCTTGGGAGCAGAAATAAAAGTGCTAGCTTGAGTTGTGCTAGAAATGGAGAAGTGACATTAAGTGGAAAAGATAAGAAATAGAGAACAAATCTTCTGTGAATGGCAAGAATACCTTTTAAAATTGGGTCTGGAGAGGAATGGCATATCTGTCCTTGAGCAAGGGATTTGGATGTGGGTGAGTGGGGAATTTATTGGCTATTCAAAATCTAAGCAACTTAGATTTTTGCACCCAGAGAACAGCAAATTTTGAAATGTGTGCATGCTTAATATTAACCAGAATATTTTATTTTAATGTAAAAGTTCAAAAATAATATATGCAGTTTTGTGCACTTCTGTATATTTTATCATTCATTCTTCTATGTGCTTTTATTGTATTTCTTCTCACTAAGTTTTAAGCAAATTCTTTAAATGCTCATCATGATTCAGAAATTGATATTTGTATTATTTAAGTTTGTACTTGGATTCATACACTTAAAATTTGGAAAGCGTTTAATCTTGCTCATTGCATGGAATAGGCTGTGATGTGTTTCAGTTCTGCTGGCAGTTGGCACATACCTTAAAATGCTCACTACAGATGCCTAGTTCCAACTGTGTCTATTAAACTATTCACTGTATAATGTCTAATTGGTACAGCAATGCTTGCTGCAGCTTTTATTTGTTAAAACTCATGGGATCACTGGCTAGACCTATGGCTATAAACTGCAGAGTAGTGAGCTAAAACACATAATATATGTTTATAATATATCTGTGCTATTTGTTCATTATGTTGTCTAGAATTAATTTACATTTGGTTTTGACTTCAAATCCTGTGCAGATCTACAGTCTTCCCTTCTCATCTGTACTGATTGGAACAATACTTGTTTAGTAATTGTTTGGAGAATTTCATTGCAATATATGGTTTGAATTTTGTGTTTTTGAAGAAACATTTTTATATCCTTTTGTGCCACTGTTGTAAATTTGGATTTCATTTGGCAGATAACTCTGGATTTAACAGTGCTACTGACATGCCGGGTGATTGGAAATTTATTTCTTCCAATTACCTCCAGTTTTCATTGTCTTCACAACTCATGAAACTTTCCCAGTTTCATGGTTTCTGAAGTGGCTGATAAGGCCAATATAAGGATAGTAGACTTCCCGACTTCGAGGACACAGATGAGATGCCTGATGGGGCAGGCAAGTGGTTCATTTGTGAGGTGACCTACTCCTTCCACTACTTATAGTGGGATTCTTGCTCCTTCTGATGCATGGACTCAAGGTTTCTGATAGCATCCTGAAAGATCCTTCTCCATTTTGAGAGGTCATAGGCCAGAGGTTCCCCAAAGTTGGAGGTGGTGTTGCATTTTTTCCAAGGAGGCTTGAGCACATACTTAAATATTTTCCTTTGTCTGCCTGATGGTCTCTTGACAGCATGATTCCAATATTTTTCTGTAATGACGTGATATTTGTAGTTGACATATTAGTGTAGTCATTCTGATAGTCATGTTTTGTGATGTTCAAACTGGTGATCTATCATTTCACATCACTGGGTAGTCATTCTTCATGTCTGCCTCAGTTATCTTCATTGTTTGGAGTTGATTTTTCGTTCTGAATGGTATACATCTCTTAATTTTTCTATGAAATTCCTTTGTCTTTAATTTTATACCCAAATAGCATTTTCTCTGATAATGATGCATACTGACAGGAATGATCACATGCTTCTGTTTTTCCTGAAATGATCAAACACACATTAGTATCTAAGGTGCCTCACTTGTTGCCAATAATAGAGGCCAGCAGAATTTGAATAGAATTGAGCATATTTTGGGGCTATTTTGGCATCTTAAAAGCCCTGCAATAAGTGACAAAAGGTAGATTAGAACATATTTTTGAGAATTCTTAAAATTAAAATGTAATTTTTCAGGAAAACCAGCAGTCAAGTAGTACTGCACTTTTTAGTACTGAGATTTGAAAAGTGGGTATAATTTGAATGGAGGCAAACAGGTGAGAATCCACTTTTTTGCCTGCTGAGTTTAAATTAAAATTTTGTTAACTGTAAGTTGAGGTTAATAATGACAGTCAATCAGACATTTGCAGGATGTTCGTTAGCTCATGGAAGACAATATTTTTAAGTGTTCTTCTTCCCAGTTCATTTAAGAGGTTATTCCATCAGAACAGGACTGTTTGCTTTGAAGTGAAGTGTAAATGGATTATTTGTTTTGACATATCCTTTGCAGAGTATTCTTCAGTTATGGTGTTAAGTTCACAGATAGTACTCTAATACTGTGCTGTTGGAAGGTCATCAACTTGGTGAAGAACGCCCTTTGGTCTGCCTGAAACATTTTGGTCTTCGAGCACAGCAAGATGCCTGTAAGGGAATGCTGCAGACTGGCACAGTTCAGGCTGCAGGAGTATGCACTGAAGCTCGGTACAGCCAATGCTAAGTCTTTGTGGGGAAAGATCACAGTGTAGACGCCTTCCGCTACCGCACATGGAGGGGCAGAGTTGGGTGGGAATGCCCTCGAACAATGAAAGGGGTATCACTTCAGGGAGCCATGTGAGTGGCATGGTGCTATGTTTGTTTGTGTTTTTTTCCTTGAGTTTACACAACTGAATGGAATGACCACAAATGTAGAGGTGTTTTGCATTTTCTTCCTTTGTATATTTTGGTTTACTATGAATAAAGTTTATTTTTGAAATAAAAATAAGTACTCTAATACCATAGAGCTTCCATAATCCAAAGTCAGGACTGTATATCACCTTTAGGGGACATTTTCTGCCTATGTTAGTCAAGGAACAACTATTAGATACAGCTAATTTGATTTATCTTTCTTTATTACAATTTTCATTTATGACCCTCAAATCAATCTTTTTTTTGTGTGGCAAGGTTTTGGCAGCTTACCAGAAAGGCTGTAATTGAAAGTCTTTACTCCAGATTCAGTACAGTTGGTAGTTCAGTAGTACTTCCAACAGAAAATGTTACATATCCACAGGCTTACCTATGTGCAGGATTCTCTGCACTGAAGGAGATGCAAGATGTAGTTTATGCTGTGCATTACAGGATTTTTGTTTCAGACCAGATACTCTAGTTCCAGCCTTGTTTAGCACAAAATTAGCCTTGTGTGTCTTGTGAAGGCCTGCTTTTGCTTGAGTGGCCTGTGCAAGTAAATTAGAAGCAAGCAATGCCCAAAAGCATGTTGAATGCCATTTGGCACCACTGCATGTGTATTGGTATTGGTTTATTATTGTCACTTGTACCAAGGTACAGTGGAAAAACTTGTCTTACAAACCGATCTTACAGGTCAATTCATTACACAGTGCAGTTACATTGAGTTAGTACAGAGTGCATTGATGTAGTACAGGTAAAAAAAAATAACAGTACAGAGTAAAGTGTCACAGCTACAGAGAGTGCAGTGCAATAAAGTGCAAGGTCACAACAAGGTAGATCGTGAGGTCATAGTCCATCTCATTGTATAAAGGAACCGTTCAACAGTCTTATCACAGTGGGGTAGAAGCTGTCCTTAAGTCTGGTGGTATGTGCCCTCAGGCACCTGTATCTTCTACCCGATGTAAGAGTAGAGAAGAGAGGATGTCCCCAGGTGGGTGGGGTCTTTGATTATGCTAGCTGCTTCACCAAGACAACGAGAGGTAAAGACAGAGTCCAAGGAGGGGAGGCTGGTGTCCGTGATGCGCTGGGCTGTGTCCACAACTCTCTGCAGCTTCTTGCGGTCTTGAGCAGAGCAGTTGCCGTACCAAGCAGTGATACATCCTGATATGATGCTTTCTATGGTGCATCGGTAAAAGTTGGTGAGAGTCAAAGAGGACAAACCAAATTTCTTTAGCCTCCTGAGGAAGTAGAGGCGCTGGTGAGCTTTCTTGGCCATGGCATCCACGTGGTTTGTCCAGGACAGGTTGTTGGTGATTCCAAGCATTGCTGTGCATAACTTGTACCTGGGTTGAAAATAGTGACTTAAAAAAAGTTAAATCTTTTATTTTAAATCTGTTCATGTAGTTTGCAAAAGAAATTGCTGGTAGGTTAATCGGCACCCATAAATTGCTCGGAGTGTGTCGGTGAGTGGCAGAATTTGTGGTAGTTAATGGTAATCTGGGGAGAGTAAAATAGTGAAGGATTAGTCTAAATGGGTTGTTGATTGTTCGCATGGATTCAGCAGACCTAAGGCTTTGCTGTATGACTCGGATTCAGTATGACTGGCGAAACATCAGTGGTTCTGTTTAAAGTCACCAGCCAGCACAATTCAGTTAATTATTGCAGCAACCAGTTTCAGCTATATTCTAGCAACTCTTGCAGTTGCCTCAAATACAGCCCCACACTGCCTACTGTAAGAATTCCATTTTATTTTTTTTGAAGAAGATATCATTTTGGATTCAACATTTGAGTTTAATTCCATCAAAAACTTCTCTGCCTTGTCTGTTTCCTTCAAACCCATCTTTTGTTTCTAGTCTCCTTATTATCTCTTTTTCTCCCCCATACACCATTGTGCTCTTTTTTATCAATCTCTACCTTCCAGCCCATTATATCTCCCAACCTGTCATAGATCTTCCTGTTTGTTCTTTCTCCCTGCCCTTCTGCCTTTCTCTGCATCTTAAAACCTAACTCTTTTTAATTACTTCTAGTTCTGATAAAAGATCACTGATTTGAAATGTTAACATTCTCTCTTCACTGGTGTTGCCTTACCAATGACTACTTGTTGCAATTTTTTTATTACAATTTGTAAAACTTCAGTATAAATGGCCATAAAATATTGTAGGAAATGATGTCAGTTGAAGACTATTTGTTGTTTCATCAATATTTTAATTCTGATCGCTCATGATTTGCTTGATGAAGCTGTGCCCTGTTTGTTTAAGTGCATACTCGAGTAAAACTGTCTACTGATCAGAAAGGGTTAGTTTGGTTTCGGTCATTTGTGACAAAATCTTTAAAGTAGCATCAATTGTGTTGACCCAGGAGCACAAAGAAATTGCTGAATCATTCATAGGGATATGTGAAGTACACTTGTCAGATTTTGAGGTAGATGATCCATGATAATCTTGTAGATTACTTTGCTGGCTTATGTCCCTTCTATTTCTCTTGCTCTTGATGTGTCAGAGCTGATAATTTATTTTGTGCGCTGGAGAAATTTTTATTTGTGAATATAGTTTTGATAGTTCTGTAACATTCACTCGTACAATATCCATATAACTAATTACAGTATGCTGTTCTGTTATGCTTTAGCCAGACCTGCTACACTTAAGTGGAATTTGGAATTAAGTTCAGCAATTTATATTTTGAATTGTTTTTTCAACAGTTTCAGGAGTAAGAAGTCCTGATTGTTACAAATCTGTGACAACCAATGCTACCACATTATAAATACAGTCTAATCACTTATTCCTCTGTGACCATGAGAAGCTGGCTTAATTACTCACTTTGCAGGAACTCCTAAAAATCCTGAGCATTTCTGTTCACTTCTTTAAAAAAAATCTTCACAATTTTGGAGAGGATGACCCTCTCAAAAACTAAATGTTTAAGTTCAAAGGTGAACAGGTTCTAGTTGCTGCTAGATGTATCCATAATAATTCGTGCAAAATTACAGCCTTTGACACATACTTTCTAAATTCCATGTGAAAGTTGGTGTGTATGCAGAAACAACTTCCAGAGGCAGATAACACAGAATGCTGGTGTCCATTTAAATAGTAATGACTTTGAAAGGGAACTGCTGACAGATGTGCACTACTGCGAAGTTACTGACTGTGCTAAACAAGGATGGTTGTCATCTTTGGACATTTGGTCAATTTAGCATCCTTTGGATGAAATGTCCTGTTAGTTTTAACGCTCACAGGAAACTAAAATTGACAGGAGAGAAGTGAAATTTTGTTGATATTGTCAGACTTAACAACAAAGTAATGAATGACCTTATGACTCTGGATTTGTTTGGAATAAGCCAAACCTACATCGACCTGTGCTCCTGACATATTGCAGTTACCTTTTGTGTTGTCAGCTTGTATCTCTTTGTTGTACCATTGGATTTGCATTCTTCTCAGTCTAGGGATAAAGTGGTGTTTTGTATGCATACTCGGAGCTCTGTTTGCTGGTGTTGGAGTGCCATTACAACTTTGTAAGAGTGGTAAATGGAATTGCCAGGCAGTTGCGACCAGGCCCAGGTGAAAACCTCCATGGACGATGTCGCTGTCTTTTGCTCGGTCCCAAGGTCAGTTCGCAGATTGATCAGCATCTGCGACCAGTTTGAGTTGGCATCGGGGGCCAGAATTAACCGGGTGAAGAGTGAGGCCATGCTCTTCGGCAACAGACCTGACCGATCCAACATCCCCTTCACTGTCAGGTCTGACTACCTGAAGGTGCTGGGGATCTGGTTTGGAGTGGCCGAGGTGTGTAACAAGAGCTGGCTGGAGCAGACTGGGAAGGTGAAACAGAAATTGGAACTGTGGGAATGGCGCTCCCTCTCAATAATTTGGAAGAACGTGGTCATCAGGTGTGAGGTGCTCTCAGGGCTGCTGTACTTGGCACGGGTGTGGCCCATCCCCCACTCCTCTGGCTTGGAAATCACCCATGTCGTCTTTCGGTTCATCTGGGGATCCAAGATGGAGCGAGTCCGATGGGCCGCGGTGCATAAGTCCTTGGATGATGGGGGCAAGAATGTCCCCAATGTTGCCCTCATCCTGATGACCACCTTTGTCTGTGGCTGCATTAGGCTGTGTGTGGAACCAAAGTACGTGGATACCAAGTGTCATTATCCCGAGGTTCTACCTGTCCCCGGTGTTGCAAAGAATGGGCCTGGCCCTGTTGCTGCGCAATGCCCCAGTCAGCTGGACGTTGCTGCGCTACCTGTCCTTCGTGGAAAAGTTCTTCCAAGCAAACACCTTTGACCACAAGTCCATCAGGCAGTGGTTAGCACGGAACATCCTGCAGATACTGCAGGAAAAGTACTCAATGGATACTGTGGGGTGGTTCCCTGAGCAGACTGTCCAGACTATCTGACAGAATGCCTCATCACCAGAACTCGCCAACAAGCACAAAGACCTCGCTTGGCTGGTGGTAAGAGGGGCCCTCCCGGTCAGATCCTTCCTGCATGGTAGGAACATCACTCCCAACACGCGCTGCCCCCAGGATGACTCCGCTGGTGACGAAACGGTTGCCCACCCCTTTGCGGGGTGTGGAGAAAGATGCAAAGGTCCTTGTCACAGTTCATCCCCAGCAGCTGTGTAACAGATGATTCTCTGATCTACGGGCTGTTCCCAGGGAAGCACACAGAGACGGACATCAACTGCTGCTGGAAGGTCGTTAACTCGGTGAAAGACGCCCTTTGGTCTGCCCGAAACTTGTTGGTCTCCCAGCACTGTGAGATGTCCATAGGGGAATGCTGCCGACTGGCACATTCCAGGCTGCAGAAGTACGTGCTAAGGGATGCACTGAAGTTGGGTGCAGCCAATGCAAGGGCTTGGTGGGGAAGACCACAGTTTAGTGTTCTTCCGCTACTGGACATGGAGGGGTGGGGTCGGGCAGGGAAGCCCCTTAAATACTGTAAGTACTCGACTGGGGTATCACCCCAGGGAGCCATGCGAGTGACATCAGTGCTATGGGTTTAAAAAAAATAGGTTAACAGTACTGAATGAATGGTACACAAATGTAAAGGGTTTGCACTGTTTATTCTTGTATATAATTTTGTTTTGTTTCTTATGATGAATAAAGTTTATTTTGTAATTTAAAAAAAAATAGAAGTTTTCCAAATGCAGTAAGGGCTACACTAGACTTTTCATTGGCTGAATTTAAAAGCATTTCTGACAGTGATGCTAAAGTAGTTCACAAAATTTACACAATCAGTGGGAATGGATGAAAATTAGTTTTTGTATGTTCTGTGGCTAGGAGTACTTTAACTTTGTTGCAAATGTTGTGCAGTTCATCATTGGAAAGAGCAAAGGGGGACGTGAATGACTGATACTCAGATTGTGATTTTTCTTTTTCTAACTTAAAAGCCTCTCATCAGCTCCATCTCTCTGAGGTAATGCAGTTCACTTTAGAAGCTCGTCCCCATTTCACTTTTAAATTCAAAAATAGTTTATGAAAGCCCTTAATTTTGATGTTTCTTCTTCAAATGCACTTGTCCATTGCAATGAAATATTTTATGGAGATATTTATTAAATATCTGGAAATGGAGTGCTTCATTAACAGTTTTTTATTGGTTTACAGGAGAGGCCTCTTGACAATTTATATGGCTAACTTGGTAAGTAATTTCTCATTCTGAAAAGTTTTGCTTTGCTCAGTTGCCATAAACACTTTCAGTCCCTATGAAAATTTACATGGACACTTAAATATATATATGCTGATTATAAAATATTCTTGAAAATTAATTTTGATATAATTTGATTTTGAATACTTAACCTATTAATAAGCTATGTCAGTAAGAGGAAATTAAAGCTCTTCTGTCCAAGACTGGTTGCTTCTACAGATTAATGTTGTTTGAGACATATGGTATGCATCTTGAGTACCATGACATGGATTGTAATTGGCAGTACATATGCAAACTCATGGCATGTTTTAATGATTAACTTGTTAGTAATAAATGCAGAAAATCCGTATTTTTGTTTTCTCAAATAGGCTACACCACCTTACAGATTAAGGTGCCGAGTGTGATCCTTGATCTGTGTTTTGTTAACTAAGTTCAGGCAGAGTAATGGTGTGATTACTTTAATTGATTTTGGTGCTTCTAAGCTTAGCAGAAACAAAATACAAGCCACTACTGTTGTTTCCAATCACTCTTTCCAATGACTTCTTCTGGAAGGTGCACACATAATGATGTTGAATGAGGACAGCTTGGTCTTAACCACTGTAGTCAAAATTCTGCCAACACCTTCTCACCTTAGGCTCACATACAGAGATACTGGAGACCTGCCAAGACCCAAGCAATAATATCACAGCATGAGTCAGCACCATCAGGGAGGGAATGTTTTTAAGTAACCAATTAAAATAGTTTAATCTTTAATGCCATATGATTGACTTGAAGTAATAGATAATTGCTTTTAATAAACTGGAGCATAGCACCTGTATCTTAGCAAATCATGTTTTCATAAAGTGCACAATATCCAGATCTGTTTAAACTGTTGTATTTTGATTATTTTAATTTCACCACTTGAAGTTTAGTTTTGTTTTATTGAGGGCGTTAATGAGAAACAAATCTGCTGGCAAACTTTATTACATTCTCTGATTTGGTGTTTTTAGTACTCTGAATGTGTGATGATTCATTTTCACTAGAAGGAAATGAAGAAGAGCAAGAGAAATCCCCTTATTCCCAATACATGTGATTTGTGAATGCAGAAAGGAATAGCAACGTAGAGTAGAATTCCCATCTACTTTGGACCCAAGAAAGATGCTTCATAAATAAGCTAAGAATTTAGGACGAACGGTAATTTTGGGAATCCAGGTGCAGAAATCACAAAAAAAACTAGTCAGCAAACGTAATTCTAATAGCCGTAATCTCTAGAGGGTTAGAATACAAAGAATATGAAGTTATGTTGATTTTAAGTTGGGGAGAAAAACTGGAAATCTGAAAAGAAAACACAAAATGCTTTAAAATCTCAGTAAGTCAGGCTACACCTGTGGAAAGAGAAATTGTCAAAGTTTTGGGTCTGCAATTCTTTGTTAGAACTCCTTTAATTCTGGTGAAGGATTGCAGACCTGAAACATTCACCATTTCTCTTTACGCAGGCTTCCTGAATTACTGCAGCATTTTTTGTTCATGTTAGATTGGTGTTGTTAGATCCCATCTAGAGTACTGTGTTCAGTTCTGGTTGTTACTACTTTGAAATAGAACTTAAAGGGGATGCAAGTGCATTTTCATTCAGGCTGAAAGGCTTGAACTGAGAACAGACTGCACTGGCTAGCTTTTGTCCCCTTTAATAGATATTTGGGGTGATCTGAGTAATTTAAAGTGGTCAAATGTCTTGATATTGTACCCACAGAAGAAAGTCCTTCCCCTGAGGTCTGCACGAAAAGAAATAGTTTTTCAGTCCTTATTCTGTCAACTCCTTTTATGGGACCTTTTTATTAGGCTTGTTATTAGAGCTTGGGCCTTTTTAAAGCTGATGTAAGAAGGCATATTTTCACACAAAGGTAATGGAATTGTGGAACTCTTTCCTCCAAAATATAGGTCAATTCAAAATTTCAGTACTATTTTTTTTGTTGGGCAAATGTATAATTACACCACACGGTAATCATGTAGAGTTAAACTTAAATAATTTGTCCATCCACTAAAAACTTTTATTAATGTCATTGTACATACTTTGTTCACCCTATGAGCGTTCAGCCTGTGTGTGAACTCAGTGGACACAAATGTGCATTTGTGAAAATATTGATCAAAAATTAGTTTTCAGTAGCAGAGAAGATGGGGTGCAATGGGTAGAAGAAAGAGACTATGTATGATAGATTGAGATCAAATGAGATAGTGTAACAGTTAGAGTCAGATAATGCTTCTTTGTCTGTGTTATGTGTTGCTAATAGCAAGTCTCTGGGACATGCCTATTAGGCTGGACTATACTAATAGAAAGAGGAAAAATTGAGCCAAAGTGATTTGAGGCACAAATGGCCAGTTCTGATACGGACAGAAAGAGCAAGTTACCTGAAGTTGGAATATTCAATATTGTCCAGAAGGCTGCAACGTGCTCAGATGGAAGATGGGTGTTGCTGCTTGATCCTTGTTGTAACAGTGCAAGAGGCCACAGATGGGTCATAGTGGGGTGAAGAATTAGTGGTAGGCAACTGGAAGCTCCTATGGACTGAATGCAGGTTTTTTGCAAAGTGATCACCCAATTTGCATTGTGGAGACCCCATTGTGAACATGGGATGCAGTACACTAGATTGGAAGAAGTGCGAATGAATCACTGCTTCACCTGGAAAGACTTGGATCCCTGGGAAAGAGATGAAAGTACAGGTATTGCATTATCTGTGGTGCATGGGAAGATGAGTGGTTAGTGGGGGGGGGGGGGGGGGGGGGCGCGGGTGTAGATGAGTAGACCAGGGAGTCGAAAAGGGAGTGATCCTTTCAAAATGTTTACAGGGGATGGGAGGAGAGAATGTGTGTCTCATGATGAAATCTTGGTGGAGTTCACAGAAATTGTGAAGGATTGAATGCAGAGGTTGGTGAGGTGAAGACCAGGAGAGCTCTGTTATGGCTTTGTGGTGAGAGCAGAAGTAAGAGAAATAGATGTGGTCAAGGACTCTGTCCACCATGGTAGAGACAAGCCATGGTATTTTAATTGTGTTCTTCCTGCTGATTTTCTCTGTTCCTCACTTAAAGGTCTTGATCATTTGGAGTATTGTTCCATCGGCCTTAAGGACTTCGTCTTTAACTTAAATGACATGACTTTCTTTTGTGAAATGATAGCTGAATCTAACCCCAGCTCTAATCTGTGCTTGCATGTAGATTTTCCAACAGCTTCATGATTAATATTCAAGCAGACCATTTTTTTGATAGTTTTGTCCTCAACTCAGTAATATCACCCAGAGCAGTCCTGGCTGAACTCATCAGAGAGGGAGTGAGACAGCAGTGCTTCCCAAGTCAGTAGCCACAGAATGTGCAGTGGCTTTCAATCAAAGGACTCCACACATGGGAAAGTTCAGGCTGCAACATCTCCCTCTCTCTGTCTCCCTCTCGTACATCTAATACAGTTATTCAGACAAGCAACGTTTGCTTCTAACTATACTGATGTGATCATTCTTTTAATATTGAGAATGAAAAACTCGGTGAGCTTAATTTCTCAGGTAATTAAAATAAACAGGGAGGCTCAAACTGCTGATTTGACAAATGCAAAATGCTTCTGAGTTGTATTGTGAATATGGTTCAAGGCCATACTGTTCTTCGGCATACTTTGTCCAGGTGAATTCCAGGAATCGGTTCTTAAGAATTCCTCTCGCTGACTTTTTGTTAGACTTCCTTATACCATTTAATTATGTGATATTTTGACATGCAATTTGTTAGATGTGAAAAATGGAAACATTGCATTGCCATCTGCCAGGCATCAGGAACTGAATAAACAAGGCAAACAAATGTGCATCTCTAGAACACAATCAGATTGAAGGATTGTGAGATTAACAGAACCCTATGGTGGTGTGGATTTTGCAATGTACTAACATTTAAATTAGAAGCAGGGAAGTCAGTCAAACGTCCTTTACCATTCAATAAGATTTTGGCTGATCTGATTGTAACTTCAGCTCTGCATTTCCATCTCCCCTTGGTCTGCTTTCAATCCCCTGCTTATCAAAAATCTTCCATCGCTGCCTTTAAAATAATCAAAGACTTTGTTTCCACCTCCCTATGAGAAAGAGGGTTCTGAAGATTCACAATCCTCAGGAAAAAAAAAGTCACCCTATCTCTCAAGTGAGCAACCCCTTATTTTTAATGTGATCCTTAATTCTAGGTCCTATCAGAAAGGGAAACATCCTCTCCAGATCTATTCTGTCAAGACCCCTCAGGACCTTGTATGTTTCAATCAAGTTCCTTCTTACTTCAAAATTTCAGCAGATACAAGCCTAGCATGTCTAGTATTTCCTCATATGTCAGCCCTGTCTTTCCATAAGATGAAGAAGGTGAATCTCTCAGTGTTTGTCATCAATGCTCTGTGAAATTTGCAGGTTTCTATGCGTAGTTTAATGTGGCAATTAATGAAGTTGTGGTTATCAATTTAACCCTCCTTTCTTGGCCATGCTATTTTGCAATCTTTGGTTCTGCATTCAAGGGAAGTCAGTCAATCGATAGAAAATTTTAGGTATTTTATGCATTACTTTTGCAACATTGTGTAATATTTTCAGAATAGAGTATGAGAAATGAGTATGTTTTGATCGGCACACTAAACCACAGTCGTTGCTTCATTAACTGTGTGGCCCTAAAATAAATTTATTCATGGAGATTATAATTCCTTCAAATTAATATTTCAAAATTCTTTTTAGCGACAATTAAAGCAGAAACTGAAACATTAAGTTCCCATCTTTATTCTCTGTAAAATGTTTAAAGTGTTAGCTGAAAGTGTGGCTTTTCTTATCTTATTTGCTTCCAGATAATTCTTCAATGTGAAAGGCTGACTAGTCATTTTGAAGCCATTTCATCTACTATATACCAGGATTCCCATTAAACTGACCCTAATGGGGATTGACATTGGAATAAATGAAGTGCACACCACAGGTATCACAAGGTTCTAATGGGCATCTTCAAATTTGGAGCTGACTGTTGTTGCTTCATTGCTGACCACAAGTCCAGATCAAAGTCAAACTCAGTAAAGAAAGAAAAGTAGAGGGGGAAAGGAAGACTGGATTGAGAGGGATAAGAAGGGACAAACAAGAAGTAATCATTAAAAATCTTCAACAAATAAAACCTACAGGAATGAGATTTCACATTTTATTATTTTCAGTGCTGGAGAGCATGAATTGTAATAGTTAATACTTTGTACCTCATAGAAAGGGTACTCGAGATGAAATGCTTTTAACCAACATTTTGTGGTGATGTAGATTTTATCCATGGTGTAAGTGTAGAAACTTCATGGGCATTCAGTGTATTTTCACTGGAAAACCAGACAGCAAAAGATCTTTTTTTACAAAGTTGACAGTGGCGAGGCATGATTTTAACTGGAATTTTTAGATATCAGTGTTTAACTATGCCTGTATCATTTGTCTGAAATTACTGTGGAATTTGCACTTAAAAATAATGGTGAGTTCTATTAACCACGTGGTTATTTTGACAGCAATTTTTGGTCATTATCTTTTAATACATAACTTGATACTCAAGGGACAGTGGAATAATGAAATGTTGAAATGCTAAGAATTATGTTTTTTCCTTGAACCCTGTGCTGCACATTTGGAATCATTTAGCTGAGACAGTTGCTTATATTTGATCTATGATGTGAAATTTCACAGGAGTCTGCTTCAGTACTGTGTTAGACTTTAACTCTTGGACCTGGCTCTGTTTCTTTCGTGGCTAATGAGCTTTCTCCTTTTTAAACAAAATTGGTGTGATAAATTTGTATTTTGTGGCAGATTAATCAAGATCTATGTAATTTATTCCAGAGATCAATATCTGTTCATGTAAGGCACTTGACCAACATTTATATACAGCATCATCCAAACCCCCACCACCCCAAACTCCTTTCCTAATTGCTAAGGTCAGAAAGGTAGAATAAGCTGGGAGATGCAGTTTGCCTCAGTTGCCAAGAGTGTTACTCTGAAAGTAGCTGCTCACAAAAGCTTGGTCAGAATGGTTTATGCCAGCCAGCTTCTAGTGATTGATACTTTATTTCAAAAATTGAATCTTTTCATTGTGGAATGCTATGTGGAATAGGTTGAGGATTGGAAACCACCCTCTGAGAAAAGCAACAAAAGTTTCTCTCTACCTGTTAGTTACGAGCAAGAAGGGAATTGAAAAAAGTACTTGCACATTGGAAAATTAAAATGAAGCACAACCCCACAGAAAAATGAATGTTGCTAATTTACTCATAACCAAAATTCCTTGCTCTCCTTAACATTGTGCAACTGTCACCAGCTGCTGTTGGGAAATATAGTGTAACATTCAGTTTTTTGTTGCACTGTGATGACTTCATGATGGAAAAGTTTGCTGGTTTAGAAAAAATATCCACGTGGGACTCATTTGAAATAATTTATCACGACTACATTTTATAATCCAGGTCTTGGGATGTGGTAGTTTATTTTTATAACATTATTTGCTTATAACTTGTGCCTCCATTGAAGAGGTTTTATATAGAGAGAAGGTAGTAAGTTTCTTTGCCCTTGGAATTATAGTTTGGGCTATTAGTTTATGAGCACAAGAAGTGCATGCCATTTTTTGTCCGTTTGATTTAGTTCATGAAATTGTATTTTATACATCTGGAAATATTAGCACAATTTGAACTAGTTATACTATCTCAGGTAAAATTATAATGCGGATGTTATTTTGGATGATAAGTACTGCACCACAAACTTTCTTGTAGTTTTTGCACTACTATTAAGAGTCGTGTCTTTGATTGTTCATAATATTGGAAGACACATTTAAAGAAGTCTTAACAAATTGCTCACAATTTCTCAATAGTTCTAATATGTATGTAAACAGGTTGTGGCTTTACCTTGTTACTAATAGATTATTCTTGATGCTTTTCATATTTCACTCAGGAAAGGTGTTAACTTGGCTGTGATGTACAAGTCTCCAAAGAATTTCACCTCTATTTAAAAGTAGAACTATTATTTGCCAAATTTTTCTGGAAGGTGTACAGCTGTGATGTAACAGTTGATTGCAGCAGTGCATTTTGTTCAGAACATTTTTTAAAGAAGGAATGATATTGTTAATTTAAGTGTATTTAAAATATTAGAAGCAGACATTTTCAAAGAGTACATTGTCAAGAAATATAGCAATTGATTTGCTTTTTTTTATGGAATGCAAACTGCTGTAGTCAATAAGTCCCAGCATTCAGCTAAATTGAGGTTGATAACTTGTTTTTCATATTTTTGACATGTTTCATATTATTTTATTCCACTAACAGTCAATTAAATTGCGCAGCTTTATGTATTTTGCAGCTGCACCTCCACCAAGGAATAATGTACTAAAAATACTTCTGGGTTATATTTTTCTCACTAAAAAGTGTTCTTTAAATGGCCCTAGATTCTTTCCACACATCTTTCATTCTTATTGCTCTCTTGGCAATTGCTTTTAAAAGATCTTTTGTTCTATTAAGCACAGCCAGCTCGAAGGACATTTTGTATGAGCTCTGAAGGCATTTTTTTTTCTGCCAGCACCTCTGCTGCAATTGAGTTGAGATCCCATAGTAATCAGCCTCTAACATTTTGTTTCCCTTCTGCAGTCAGTTTTTCTCTGTATATTAATGATGAACTGAGTTTTAGTGATGTGTTATTAGAGGTGTGCAGCCATGGAACAATGAACAAGGAACCAAGCAGTTTGGTTCATTTGTAGCTTTTTGGTCTGCTTAGTCTATTTAACTCTGTTGTATTTAGTGGAAAAACATTCTAAATATATTTCACCTAGTACGATGGCCCTTCCAACTTAAAATGCATTTAATTTCTTCGTTAATTGGAGCAAGATTGCAGTTTGCTTTGTATTCTGCTTAAATTTTAAGTCTTTTGTCAAATGGTTTATACATGCCTCATTTGCACAAGTTAAATGTCAACACTGGATTTTTTTTGGAGCTGCTTCATAATTTTTGTGGGTTTTTAAATATTTTTATTTTCCTTTCCCTAAGATTTTATTGTTGCTGACTGTAGTAACCTTTATTCTATGGGAAATAAGATTATTTGACTGCTGACATTTTTCATTGTTAATGAGAGACCATTATGATAGCCAATGTATGGCAGGGATGTTTCAATGAAGTGGGAGTGGTTTAGACCTCCATTTCACAGAATATTTTTCCTCTCTTGCACACATGATATATTGACTGAATTTGGTTTGTTATTTATAGTTGGATCTTGTAACTAGCTAAATAACCTTTAGGCCACTTAAAGGAATAATAAGTACGGCTGATAGATTGTGATCATTGGGGGAAAAGGTTTTTTAACTTTCTGGCAATAAATTCTCAGATTTTGAGAGTGATACTGAATTAGTATAAAAAGATTTCCTCTGAAATTTAGGGGAGAAAGCTCTTGATATTTTACACTAATTTTGTCAATAGTTGTGTGTACTAATGTAAAGCTTGCTAATGTGCAGTGCAATTCTGGACCCAAGTTTTTTTTGAGCATGGAAACAGTGTTAATTTAAATTTTGTCTTGTAAACCTTTGACTATATGGTAGATTTTATCGAAGTGCTTGGAGTTATGAGGGTTTGAGTGCTGAGATCTGTAATATTTTCAGGATCAGGTATGTAAAGTATAATAATTACTTATTGTACATATTAATCATATGTAGAGACATAAGTTAACTCTACCATCCACCAGTTATCTGCGCAAAGACAGTGATGGCTAAACTTTATATATACTTGACATAAGCTTGATGACATCATCACATGATTAGTTCTCTTAAAGAACCACCATATAAACCACACTGTTTATGAATGTTCTCAGCTAATTGCACATAAACCTGGACATATTCAAGACCGGTATGTTCCAGTAAGGAGGAAGGACAAGGACAACTTTTTGACTCATTACTTTTGCTCTTAAAGGTTCAGTTTCAAAAGGTTTTCCTATCCTTTGGAGCTGGTGTAGGAGGGAAGGCTTCAGATACCTGGATCATTGGGCTCTATTCTAGGGCAGGTGGGACCTGTACAAGAGGGGTGGATTGCAACTGAACAAAGGGGAACCAATATCCTCACAGGGATGTTTGCTAGTACTACTTGGAAGGGTTGTGAGAGGGTCAGGACTAGCAGCTCGATGTTTGTAGATTTTGATGCTTGATGTAGATGTCGATGTAGATTTTGACAGGGACAGGTGCAGCGAGGACAGGAGGTTTTTCAATTGGGGGAAGGGCTAACTACGAGGCTATAAGGAGAGAACTTGGGAGTGTAAATTGGGATGTCCTTTTTGAAGGAAAATGTACCATGGGGATGTGGTCGATATTCAAGGATCTTATGCAGGATGTTAGGGATAAATATGTCCCGGTGAGGCAGAGAAGGAATGGCAGGGTGAGGGAACCGTGGGCGACGAGAGAGGTGGAACGACTTGTTAGGGAGAAGAAGGTAACATACGTGAGGTATAAGCAGCAAGGTTCAGACAGGGCCCGTGAGGAATATAGGGTAGCGAGGAAGGAACTTAAGAAAGGGCTGAGGAGAGCTAGAAGGGGACATGAAAAGGCTTTGGCTAGTAGGGTTAAGGAAAATCCCAAGGCCTTTTTCAAGTACGTGAAGGGTAGGAGGATGGCTAGGGTGAAGGTAGGTCCGATTAAGGACAAAGGTGGGAGAATTTGCCTGGAGGCGGCGGAAGTGGGAGAAGTTCTCAATGAGTACTTCTCTTCGGTATTCACCAGGGAGAGGGGTCTTGATGATGCGGAAGGGAGTGCTGGTAGGGGTAATGTTCTTGAGGTTGTTGATATCGAGAGAGGATGTGTTGAAGTTGTTAAATAATATTAAGACAGATAAATCTCCGGGGCCTGACGGGATTTTCCCCAGGCTGCTTCGAGAGGCTAGGGAGGAGATTGCTGAACCGCTGGTAAGGATCTTTGAGTCCTCGTTGTCTCCGGGGGTGGTGCCAGAGGATTGGAGGATTGCGAATGTGGTCCCCTTGTTCAAAAAAGGTAATAGGGATAGGCCAGGGAATTATAGACTGGTGAGTCTTACGTCTGTGGTGGGTAAGCTGTTAGAAAGGATTCTAAGGGATAGGATTTATGAACACCTAGAGAATCATGGACTGATTAGGGACAGCCAGCATGGCTTTGTGAAGGGAAGATCTTGCCTCACAAGCCTGATAGAGTTCTTTGAGGAGGTGACCAGGAAGATTGATGAGGGCAGTGTGGTGGATGTGGTTTACATGGATTTTAGTAAGGCATTTGATAAGGTTCCTCATGGTAGGCTTCTTCAGAAGGTCAGAGGCCGAGGGATCCAAGGAAGCTTGGCTGTGTGGATTAGGAATTGGCTTGCATGTAGAAAGCAGAGGGTTGTGGTGGAAGGAGTGCCCTTGGATTGGAAGGCAGTGACTAGTGGTGTCCCACAGGGATCGGTTCTGGGACCTCTACTTTTTGTGATATTTATAGATGACTTAGATGAGGGGGTGGAGGGCTGGGTTAGTAAGTTTGCGGACGACACTGAGATAGGCGGTGTTGTGGATAGTGTGGAGGGATGTCTGAGCTTACAGAGGGATATTGATAGGATGCAGAGCTGGGCTGACAAGTGGCAGATGGAGTTCAATCTGGAGAAGTGTGAGGTGGTACACTTTGGAAGGACAAACTCCAGGGCAGAGTACAGGGTAAACGGCAAGGTACTTGGCAGTGTGGAGGAGCAGAGGGATCTGGGGGTTCATATTCACAGTTCGTTGAAAGTTGCCTCACAGGTGGAAAGAGCAGTTAAGAAGGCCAATGGGATGTTGGCTTTCATAAATCGTGGGATTGAGTTTAAGAGCCGCAAGGTTATGATGCAGCTTTACAAAACTCTAGTTCGGCCACATTTAGAGTACTGTGTTCAGTTCTGGTCGCCTCATTATAGGAAGGATGTGGAGGCATTGGAGAGGGTGCAGAGGAGATTTACCAGGATGCTGCCTGGATTGGAGGGTATTGAATATGAGGAGAGGCTTAAGGTGCTAGGGCTTTATTTACTGGAAAGGAGGAGGATGAGAGGAGACATGATAGAGGTATATAAAATATTGAGAGGAATAGATAGAGTAGACAGTCAGCGCCTCCTTCCCGGGGCACCAATGCTCAAGACGAGAGGTCCTGGCTTTAAGGTTATGGGTGGGAGGTTCAGGGGAGATGTCAGAGGGAGGTTTTTCACCCAAAGAGTGGTTGGTGCATGGAATGCACTGCCTGGGGTGGTGGTGGAGGCAGATACATTGGACAGGTTCAAGAGCTTGTTGGATAGGCATATGGAGGAACGTGAGATAGAGGGATATGCGGGAGGAAGGGGTTAGGTAGTGTGAGGGTGGTCTGATGGACGGCACGACACGGTGGGCCGAAGGGCCTGTTTTGTGCTGTATGGTTCTATGGTTCTTAGATGAGAAGAGATGGAGGAGTTGCCAAGTTTAGATGTTTACGACATGATAAAGAGGTAAGGGAGTTGCACTGCTGATCAAGGAGAATGTCACAGCTGCACTTAGAGGACATACTGGAGGGCTCATCCACTGAGGCAATATGGGTAGAGCTCAAAAATAAGAAAGGTACAATCACTCTGGGGTTATAACATAGCCACCAGGAAATGGAGGAATGGGTATGTATTGGTATTGGTTTATTATTGTCACTTGTACTGAAGTACAGTGAAAAGCTTGTCTTACAAACCGATCGTACAGGTCAATTCATTACACAGTGCAGTTACATTGAGTTAGTACAGAGTGCATTGATGTAGTACAGGTAAAAACAATAACAGTACAGAGTAAAGTGTCACAGCTACAGAAAAAGTGCAGTGCAATAAGGTGCAAGGTCACAACAAAGTAGATCATGAGGTCATAGTCCATCTCATTGTATAAGGGAACTGTTCAATAGTCTTATCACAGTGGGGTAGAAGCTGTCCTTAAGTCTGGTGGTACATGCCCTCAGGCTCCTGTATCTTCTACCCGATGGAAGAGGAGAGAAGAGAGAATGTCCCGGGTGGGTGGGGTCTTTGATTATGCTGGCTGCTACACCAAGACAACGAGAGGTAAAGACAGAGTCCAAGGAGGGGAGGCTGGTGTCCGTGATGCGCTGGGCTGTGTCCACAACTCTCTGTAGCTTCTTGCCGTCTTGGGCGGAGCAGTTGCTGTACCAAGCCGTGATACATCCAGATAGGATGCTTTCTGTGGTGCATCGGTAAAAGTTGGTGAGAGTCAAAGGGGACAAACCAAATTCCTTTAGCATCCTGAGGAAGTAGAGGCGCTGGTGAGCTTTCTTGGCCGTGGCATCTATGTGATTTGACCAGGTCAGGCTGTTGGTGATGTTCACTCCCAGGAACTTGAAGCGCTCAACCCTCTCGACCTCAGCACCATTGATGTAGACAGGTGTGTGTATGCCGCCCCCTTTCCTGAAGTCAATGACCAGCTCTTTAGTTTTGTTGACATTTGAGGGAAAGGTTGTTGTCATGACACCATTCCACTAAGCTCTCTATCTCCTTCCTGTACTCCGACTCATCGCTGTTTGAGATACGGCCTACTACGGTGGTATTATCTGCAAACTTGTAGATGGAGTTAGAGCAGGATCTGGCCGCACAGTTGTGAGTGTATAGGGAGTAGAGTAGAGGGCTGAGGACGCAGCCTTGTGGGGCACCAGTGTTGAGAATAATTGTGCCGGAGGTATTGCTGCTTATCCTCACCGATTGCGGTCTGTTTGTTAGAAAGTCAAGCATCCAGTTACAGAGGGAGGTGCTGAGTCCTAGGTCTCGGAGTTTGGTGACAAGCTTGCTTGGAATTATTGTATTGAAGGCAGAGCTGTATTCAGTAAACAATAGTCTGACGTATGTGTCTCTACTGTCCAGATGCTCCAGAGCTGAGTGTAGGGCCAGGGAGATGGCATCTGCTGTAGACCTGTTTCACTGATAGGCAAATTGTAATGGGTCCAGGTTGTCTGGTAGGCTGGAATTGATGCATGCCATGACCATCCTCTCAAAGCACTTCATGATGGTGGATGTCAGAGCCACTGGTCGGTAGTCATTGAGGCATGTTACCTTGCTTTTCTTTGGTACCGGGATGATAGTGGTCTTCTTAAAACAGGAGGGAACCTGAGATTGAAGCAGGGAGAGGTTGAATATGTCCGCAAATATTTCTGCCAGCTGATCGGCCCGGGACACCATCTGGGCCAGGTGCTTTCCTTGTGTTCACTCTCCGGAAGACTGATCTTACGTCCTCCACTGTGATCACAGGTTCAGCTGCATTGATGGCTGTCAGGGTGGATGGTGACAATCCACTTCCCATTTGTTCAAAACGCGCATAGAATGCGTTAAGTTCATCAGGAAGACAGATTATGGAGAGATGTAAAAGCAACAGGGTTGTTGTAGTGGATGACTTTAATATTGGGTCCCTAATATTGACTTGGACTTCCTTAGTGCAAGAGGCTTAGATGGGGTAGAATTTCTTTGGTGCATCCAAGAGGGTTACTTGAAACAGTATGTAGGTAGTCCAGCTAGAGGAGGAACCATACTGGACCTTGTTTTGAGAAATGAGCCTGAGCTTTTAGTGGGAGGGCACTTTGGGAACATTGATCACAAGTCCTTGTGTTTTAGGATAGTTATGAAGAAGGATAAGTCTGGACCTTGCAGGAAAGTACTAAACTGGGGGAGGGTAAATTATGACATTATTAGATAAGAGGCAGTGGGAGCTAATTGTGAGCAGCTGTTATCGGGCAAGTCCACATCTTACGTGGGAGTTGTTTAAAGACCAGCTGATCAGAATTCAGGATCAGCATATTCCAGTAAGGAGGAAGGACAAGGATGGCAAGGTGAGGGAGCCTTGGATGATGAGAGAGGTTGTGAATTTAGTCAAAAGGAGAAAAGCATAAATAAGTGTTAGGAAGCTAAAATCAGCCAGAGCCATTGAATGGATATCAAGATAGCAGGAAAGAACTGAAGCAGGGGATTAGGAAGGTCACAAAGTGCCATGAAATACTCTTGGCAAGTAGGATTAAAGAGAATCCCAAGGCACTTTAAAAACAAGAGGATAACTAGGGAGAGGGTAGGACTACTCAAGGATAAAGGAGGGAATTTATGCTTGGAGTCAGAGAATGCAGGCAAGATACTAAATGTGTACTTTGTCAATATTCACCAAGGAGAAGGACATGGAGGATTGTAAAATTAGTGTGGGACATCCTAATGTTGAAGGGCATTTTAAGATCAAGGAGGAGGTGGTGCTCGGTCTTTTGAAGAGCATCAAGGTAGATAAGTCCCCAGGGTCTAATTGGATATATCCCAGGTTATTGAAAGAGGCAAGAGAGGAGATTGCTGGGGCCTTATTGAAGATCTTTGTATCCTCACTAGCAACAAGTGAGGTCTTGGAGGATTGGAGAGTAGCCAATGTTGTTCCTTTGTTCAAGGAAGGGAAAAGGGATAATCCAGGAAATTATAGGCCGGTGAGCTTCACATCAGTGGTACGGAAGCTATTGGACAGGATGCTTGGGAATAGGATTTATGCGTATTTGGAAAAATGTGGCCTGATTAGGGACAGTCAGCATGGATTTGTGCAGGGCAGGTCATGACTTACAAACTTGATTGAGTTGCGGAGGTGACAAAGATGATGGATGAGGTTAGGGCAAAGGATGTTGTCTAAATGGATTTTAATAAGGCATTTGACAAGGCCCCTCATGTTAGGCTGCTCCAGAGATTACATTCCTTCATTGTGTTCCCACTTTCTAACTGCCTTCATTTCATAGATTTTGTGAACAGAGTTCCATGTTTTCTTGGGCTCTCTCTCCCCTTGCATGTGCTCTTTCTCTCTCCAGCAACACAGGCTTCGCCCTATCAGAGGTCTCCCTTGATGCAAGCCAGCAAGCATTGCATTGCCTACTTAGTCCCTGCAATTGATACTACCCTTTCCTGCTCACCCAACTCACACCAGTGCCATTGTGCTTCATGTCTATGACATAAATGTAAAACAGAATCACCCAGTGCTGGTGCCGGTCATCTCTGTATAACTTTAGTTCATCTTGCATTGAGTGTCAACCCTGATTCCTTTTGTATTGTGATTCTGCACACTGCAATATGCCAGGTTGCCTTTGACATCATTTCTAGTTTAATATTCTTATGCAATATTCAAGCTTCCAGAGTGGATATGCCCAAGTTAGACAATCACTATTTATTGTACATACCTATCGTCAGATGCAGGGGACACTACCAAGTCTACATGTTGTCACGAACCAGCAACAAAAGAAACACACTGAGCATGATTCAGTGTTAAAAACTATTTTATTAATTACTACTTATGATAATACGTAAAATAAAAGTAAAAATGTTAGTATGTTAGAATTCAAAAATGTTAAACCTCGAACGTTAACCCCAAAACTAAACTCTTCGTGGGTGTGTGTGTGTGGGTGTGGCAAAGTCCAAAACTCCCAGTTCCGGAATGGTTCTTAAAGTTCAGTTCCGCAAGCCATAAGGTGAAACATGAGCAAGGGCTTCTTCAACAACCACCGTTGTCAGAAGATAAGACGTAGATGTAGAAAAACGTAGAGAGAGTAAATACGAAATCCAAATGTTCCACGATGGAACCCAAACGACACTCCAGTGTTTACTCGGTAGTGACTTCCTCACCCCGAAAAGCATCCGAATCGTGGTCGTCCACACACAAATCCCTGTTTCCTTCTACAGGTCAGCAACAAAGTGAACTCCACCGGATTACTTCCAACTTCCATACATGGATTTCAGTGGCAAACACAGTTATTGTTTCTCATCCATCGATAGAGAAAACAAGCAGGCTGGTGTCTCTCTCCCTTCTCTCTCTCCCTCTCTCCTTCTTCTCCTTCTGACTTCTTCAACAACGTCATTACGTCCTTTATCTTCTATTGATGTAAGCATGCCCCACACACACATACACACACACTCTCTATCTTAAGGGGACTTTCACTGAGTCCGTAACACCTCCCACCTAAAAAAAACTTTTCCCAAGAAAAATTTAACCGCGCATACAGTTAGTAATGTTAATGATTATCATGCTACACAACTACAGACTATCAGATTAGTACAGATACATGTTTCCCATTTAACATCGGGAAAGACAATCAGCAATCACATTATCTTTGCCTTTAATGTGAGTTATCATGAGATCAAACTCTTGCAAAATTAAACTCCAGTTTAACAGCCTTCTGTTCTTGTTTTTGACTCGGCTCAGAAACACCAATGGGTTATGATCTGTATATACAGTCAATGGTTTCTGAGCGGTGCAAACATATACACTGAAATGTTGCAAGGCTAAAACAAGCGACAGTAATTCTTTCTCTATGGTGGAATAATTCTTTTGATGCTCATTAAATTTCTTTGAAAAGTAAGCTACAGGATGGTCAATATCATCAAGGTCACCCTTCTGCAACAACACAGCTCCTGCAGCTTCATCACTGGCATCTACTGCTAATGAAAATGGCTTTTCAAAGTCAGGTGTTTTGAGCACAGGATGGTAGCATAAAATGGCTTTCAGCTTCTCAAATGCTTCTTGACAAGAATCTGTCCAAACAAACTTTACTCCCTTCTTCAGAAGATTAGTTAGGGGAAGAGCAATATCAGCAAAATTTTTACAAAATTTTCGGTAATATCCAACCATTCCCAAAAATCTTCTAACAGTCCTCGTACCTGTGGGAATAGGGAACTCAGATATTGCTTGAACTTTTGCCTGAACAGGAGCTTGCTTGCCTTGACCTACAACATAACCAAGATACGTCACAGTGGCATGGCCAAATTCACTTTTAGCCAAGTTAACTGTAAGGTTAGCCTTGGAAAGTCTTTCAAACAACCTTTCTAACGCAGAGATGTGATCTTCCCAAGTATCATTCCCAGTCACTAAGTCGTCAATGTAGGCATCTGTATGTTTTAACCCATGAATCACTGAATTAATCATTCTTTGAAATGTTGCCGGAGCATTTTTCATTCCAAATGGCAAAACATTGTATTCATACAATCCAGAAGGGGTTACAAAGGCTGAAATCTCCCGTCCTCTATCTGTTAATGGAACACACCAGTACCCTTTTAATAGGTCAATCTTTGTAAGAAATTTTGCCTTTCCCACTCTATCTATGCAATCATCCACCCTAGGAATAGGGTAAGCATCTGACTTTGTTACAGCATTCACTTTCCTGTAATCTGTGCAAAATCTAACAGTTCCATCAGGTTTAGGTACAATAACACAGGGCGAACTCCAATTTGAAGTAGAATGTCTAATAATATCATTTTCCAACATGTATTTTATTTCCTGATCAACAAGTTCACTTTTTTCCACATTCATTCGATATGGGTGTTGTTTGATTGGTTTTGCATCCCCAACATCAACATCATGGGTAATTATCAATGTTCTGTTTGGAACATCTGGGAACAGATTTTTAAATTTTGAAATTAATTCTCTCATCTGTTGTTTTTGTGAAACTTGTAAATGGTCCAACTTCGTTTCAAGGTTCTCCAGGATATTTTGGTTTTTTAGTTTTGATGGAACAATATTTGGTCTAAATTGGCCTTCCTCAACATCAACATCAGGCATTCTAGAAACAACCTTTACATCATCCACCAAGGCCACAACTGAATCCCTCTCATAATAAGGTTTTAGCATGTTTACATGACAGAGTTGTGTTTTCTTGCGTCTATCTGGTGTTTTGATTATATATGTTAAATCAGTCACTCGAGATTCAATAACATAGGGTCCAGAAAAATGAGATTGCAAGGGATTATTTTGGCTGGGGAAAAATACCAACACCTTTTGTCCCACTGCAAATGTTCTAGGCTGAGCACGTCTATCAAAATATGTCTTCATTCTTATCTGGCTGGTTTTCAAATTCTCTCTCGCTAGCTGGCAGACTCTCTCCAACCAAGTTTTAAATTTTTGGACATAGTCCAACAGACTCAAGTGCACTTCCTCATTAACCCATTGCTCTCTTAACTCCAAAGGTCCTCTCACCCTATGTCCAAATACAAGCTCAAACGGACTAAATCTTATTGACTCCTGGATTGATTCTCTAACGACAAACAAAAGTAAATGAATACCTTCGTCCCAATCCTTTGTGTTTTCAAAGCAATACGTCTTCAGCATATTTTTGAGAGTAGAATGAAATCTCTCCAGAGCTCCTTGAGATTCTGGGTGATATGCAGATGATACAATCTGCTTTGCTCCCAGCTCATAGACTATTTGTTGAAAAAAATTTGACATAAAATTACTACCTTGATCAGATTGGATTTCTTTTGGCAAACCAAACAAGGTAAAAAAATTTTAAAAGAGCCTTTGACACCGTCTTGGCCTTAATATTTCTAAGGGGTATTGCCTCTGGAAATCTAGAAGTGGCACACATAATGGTTAACAAATACTGATTTCCAGTCTTAGACTTTGGTAATGGGCCAACACAGTCCACAATCACCTTCGAAAAGAGCTCACCAAAAGCAGGAATTGGTTTCAACGGAGCCACAGGGGGTTTTTGATTTGGTTTACCTACCATCTGACGTGTGGCAGGTTCGACAAAACATCACCACATCTTTTCTCAAACCAGGCCAATAGAATTGTTTCAAGATCTTCCCTACAGTTTTATTCACACCAAAATGACCACCCAAAGGCATACTATGGGCCAGGTTTAAAATCTCATCCCTATAAACTTTTGGAACATCAACCTGATGAATAACTTCCCATTCCTCAGTAACAGGAACATGAGGAGGTCTCCATTTCCTCATTAACACTCCATTTTTGACATAATATCCACTTGGCACTTTCTCAATCTCCTCACACGAGAGTGCTTTTTCTTTCAATTCTGTCAACTCAGGGTCCTTTGTCTGTTCCACCATAAAATCCTTCCTCGACAAAGACAAATCTTTAAATTCAGGCTCACTATAAGGATGTTGATCCTCCAGTGAAGACAGAAAAGTCTCAGATAAGGCATCATAATTTTCTTCCTGTTTAGGACTGTCACAAGGAACCACATCAGACTGCACCGGACTGTCTGTCTTGGCTAATTCTTTAGCTCTAGCTCGAGTCACCGCACATGATGGGTAAACATCTGGATCATTCTCAGACTCATCAATCCTTGGTTTGGTCGTTAACCGTACCACAGGAACAATTTCTCCATCTGCAAGGTCATTTCCCAATAACAAAGAAACTCCTTCCACTGGCAACCTAGGTCTTATCCCTATCTCGACTGGTCCTTCTACGAACTTTGACTTTAAAATCACCCTGTGTAAAGGGACAGACATGGTGTCATCTGTAACGCCTCGTATTAGATTTACCTCACCAGTGTCACTTTCTTCACCAAAATTTAAAACACTGTCCAGCAAGAGAGATTGACTAGCCCCAGTATCTCTAAGAATTTTCACTGGCACCTGGGGTGACTCATCATTCAGTGAAACAAAACCCTCTGGTACATAAGAACGGAATTCCTTTCTCACCTCCTCCAACTTTTCCGCTTTTCCCTCTTGCAAGGACTGATCTTTAACAGCATCTCCTAAACCTTTTTGATTTTTAATTGCCTGAAAGCAAGCAATGGGCACAGCTTCCTTCTTTTTCTTCAAAAGGGCACAATTAGATATCACATGGCCAGGTTTCTTACAGTAATAACAAGTACGCTCAACAGGTTTCTCCAGCACGGGCTTCTTTTCATCCTTCCCTTTTTGATTACTTCCCAATTTAATCTCCGGTTTACCTGGATTGTCCTTGTAACTCTTTTGAAAGGTTTTAGGTTGTCCCCATTTGGATTTATGGGTTAAAGCATAATCATCTGCCAACCTAGCAGTTTCTTGTAAAGTTTCCACTGCCTTTTCATTTAAATATGTTGTTAATTCAGCTGGAACACATCTTTTAAAGTCCTCCACCAGTATCAATTCTTTCAATTTATCAAAATCCCTATCTACATTTTTAGCCAGGCACCATCGTTCAAAACATATTCTCTTTCCACTAGCAAATTCCATATAAGTCTGATCTGCAGATTTCCTCAAGTCTCTGAATTTTTGTCTATAAGCTTCAGGTACCAATTCATAGGCCTTCAATATAGCTTGTTTTACCTTGGTATAATCAGCTGCATCCTCAGCAGACAAAGCAGAATAAGCTTTTTGAGCTTTACCTTTAATCACACTCTGTACCATAAGGGCCCATCCTTTCCTTGGCCAGTTTGAACTCACAGCAACCTTTTCAAGATGTTGGAAATACTGATCAACCTGATCTTCCTCAAACGGAGGGACTAATTGAACCTCCCTGCTGGCTGAAAAACCATCATCAGAATCAGATTCCGAACTCCTACGCTTCATTTGTAACTCATGCTGCCTCTGTTTTTCCTTCTCCTTTGCCTCAAACTTTAACCGAATTAGTTCCCGTTCCCGTTCAGCCTCTAACTTCATCTGAGTTATCTTTTGTTCGGCCTCTAATTTACCTCGTTCGGCCTCTATCTTTAACTGGGTTTGTTCTCGTTCAGCCTCTAATCTCTTTTGCTCTCGTTCAGCTTCTAATTTCTTTTGTTCTCGTTCAGCCTCTATCTTTAACTGGGTTTGCTCTCGTTCAGCTTCTATCTTTGCCAGCTGCACCTGTGCCTCAGAAATTGCTATTTCACTGCCAGGAAACTGTTTTAACACTTCCTTCTCAAACACCTTCTTTTCCACATAATGACCAGCTATCAGTCTCTGAATATCTGCCTTTCTCATAGACTGCTTTACTTCTGTAAGGTTTAGCCTTGTAGCAATCTTTGTCAGATCATCCTTTTTTGCCACCTCCAATCCCTTTTGGGTTGGTGACTCCAAAAATGCCTTAATATCCATTGCTGCTGGTTTCCACACACACATGCCAATTAAAAAGAATTTCTCAGACCTCCCTCAACAATCTTTGGATTGGATCCCGAACAAATCTCGTCAATCTGGGGAACGATCCCAGACGACACTCGTTAATCTTTGGATTGGATCCCGGATGAATCTCGTTAACCTTGGGAACTATCCCGGACGAGCCCCCAATTTTGTCATGAACCAGCAACAAAAGAAACACACTGAGCATGATTCAGTGTTAAAAACTATTTTATTAATTACTACTTATGATAATACGTAAAATAAAAGTAAAAATGTTAGTATGTTAGAATTCAAAAATGTTAAACCTCGAACGTTAACCCCAAAAGTAAACTCTTCGTGTGTGTGTGTGTGTGTGTGTGTGTGTGTGGCAAAGTCCAAAACTCCCAGTTCCGGAATGGTTCTTAAAGTTCAGTTCCGCAAACCATAAGGTGAAACGTGAGCAAGGGCTTCTTCAACAACCACCGTTGTCAGAAGATAAGACGTAGATGTAGAAAAACGTAGAGAGAGTAAATACGAAATCCAAATGTTCCACGATGGAACCCAAACGACACTCCAGTGTTTACTCGGTAGTGACTTCCTCACCCCGAAAAGCATCCGAATCGTGGTCGTCCACACACAAATCCCTGTTTCCTTCTACAGGTCAGCAACAAAGTGAACTCCACCGGATTACTTCCAACTTCCATACATGGATTTCAGTGGCAAACACAGTTATTGTTTCTCATCCATCGATAGAGAAAACAAGCAGGCTGGTGTCTCTCTCCCTTCTCTCTCTCCCTCTCTCCTTCTTCTCCTTCTGACTTCTTCAACAACGTCATTACGTCCTTTATCTTCTATTGATGTAAGCATGCCCCACACACACATACACACACTCTCTCTATTCTTAAGGGGACTTTCACTGAGTCCGTAACAATGTGGTCTGCCCAATCTCCTCAAGAACTAAGATGGCTACATGTTATAAATACTAAATGACAACAACATCACCTAGTCAGCTTTTTTTGTAGTTTAAATGGATTGATTATGGTTAGTAACCTTTTAAAATGCCATCCAGTTTTACTTATTGTATTACTTTGGTGCAGCAGTTTGTGTTGCTGCCTAATAGCATCAGGCATCTGAGTTCTGTCATGACCTTGGGTGCTGTCTGCGTGGTGTTTACATGTTCTTCCTGTGATTGGGTTTCTGCTAGATGCTTTCATTTCCTCCCACATGCCACAATGTGCTGGTGGGTAAACCAATAAGCAATACTGATGATCTTTTACCAAGTGAATCAGAATATTTCCCTTAAGATTAAGAAATGTTCAGATTTGTTAATCTTACACAGCCACTTTAAAAGATTGAGTTGTTTATTCTCAGTATGAGGTTGTATTTAGTTTGTATACTAGCTAAACATTTCTATTTCATAATGTAATGAACTCTGGTAATGAGATCATTGTTGCAGTACGTCAACTGTAAATTTGATCTCTTTTGAAATGTTTGCTTTTGAAAAATAGACTTTGATAGTTCATTGAATATAAAACATGCTCATTGATCTACCTTGTGGTATATAATAGCTTTGTGCTTTAATCATATATTACCAGCAAAGGAGTCATGGCACTCTTGTTAGTAATTATACAAATTGCAAACGTTTACAGTTGAATTCTTTTTGCTCTCCATATTCCCTGTTGAGCAGGTGACATTTTCACTGACCTCTGACGGTACTGATCTTGAGCTGTGAAAGAACAGGAAGCATTGATTTTTCTGCCCATTGTTTTATTTTGTTGTTTTTTTATTCCCAGTATGCTTCTAAAATTGCTTTGCTATTTGAGATGGATTGACAACTGCTCTGAGGAAGATTATGACAATCAACTTCATCTTGTCACTGTTAATTGTACATTCATATCTATTGTGTTGTCCAAGCTGCCTTGTGATTTTTCTCTCACCCAGCTTCCCACCACCTTCCCGCCGCCCCCCCCCCCCCCCCCCCCCGATATACTCTCTTTCAGGTAAAGTAATGGCTGATTTATAATTGTGCAATGAAAACTTTGTGTAGTCAGTTGTACCAAGCAAATAAATGTTTTTCTGCTTTCTAAACTATTGATGATGTGAGTGTAGATCCAGCATTTTTATAATGACTGATGATTTGGCTAGTCTAATCATTTGTTCAGCCCTTTGTATGTGGAGTTTGTCATGTTAGGTTAAATATGCCTGATTAGCAGCCAGCACCTGGAGCTTTCTGACACACTTCATTCAGAACAGTGCAATCAAGAGTGCAAATTTCCAAGTAATGCATTGAAACTGTCAGGAAAATTTAAGAAAGAAAGACACAAGAATGTCCTTCCATCAAAATTAATTAGGAAACTGGAAGCAAAGTGATATTTAATCATTCAAAGCATTCTACTTATTTTGATGTTAATGTTGAGTTTTCATGGTGATAGCATTTTTCTGGTATTGAAAATGAAAAATTACAATGGAAATTTGCCAATAATCCAGCAAAGCCACATGATCTATTGTTTCTTATGATCAATTTATCATAAGCCCTATGCCAAAAATGACCAAAGATGGAGCTTTTTACATCTGTTTTACTGCTTCAAACCATATGCCACATGTCCTTGAAGAACTTACTTAAAACCAAGTATAATAGTCTCGCTTAAAATAAATAATTTATTTCTTTGACTGCCAACCATTAGGTAACTTAAACATATCTACATTTACATCTTAATCCTAAAACTTACCTGCAACAGTTTCTGCAGATCTATCTTCATACAATTATTGTCATGGCTTAGCTATTATCACTACATGGATTTGGATAAATTTGTTTCAAAGTATACTTCCTCCTTCAAAGTATTATTGCTATCTTTCGCTGACATTGAATGAAAATATACAACATAGAACAGTATAGCACAGCCCAGAAGCAGGCCCTTTGGCCCACGATGTCTGTGCTGACCATGATGCCAATCCAAACTAGTCCCATCTGCCTGCACCTGGTCTGTATCCCTCCATTCCTGCTTGTCTAAATGCCTATTAAACGTTGCTGTTGTATCTGCTTCCACCACTTCCCTGGCAGCACATTCCAAGCACCTGTGTAAAAAGAAAAAAAAAGTAATTTGCCTCAAATCTCCTTTTAACAACACTCTGCCCCCCCCCCCCCCCAACCTTAAAACTATTAACAACCTAATAACGTAACACTCAACGTCGGCACGAACCAAGGAACTGATTGCGGACTTCAGGAAGGGGAAGTCTGGAGAACAGACACCAATCCTCATTGTGGGGTCAGTGGTGGAAAGGATGAACAGCTTCAAGTTCCTGGGCGTCAACATCTCAGAGGATCCATCCTGGACCCAACATATTGATGCAATCATGAAGAAGGGACACCAGCGGCTCTAAGAGTTTGAGGAGATTTAGTATGTTATCAAAGACTGACAAATTTCCATAGATGTATGGTGGAGAGCATTCTGACTGGTTCCATCACCGCCTGGTATGGAGCGTCCAGTGCACAGGATCGTAAGAGGCTGCAGAGGGTTATCAACTCGGCCAACTCCATCACGGACATAACCATCCCCACCATCAAGGACATACTTCAAGAGTCAGTGTCTCAAGAAGGTGGCATCCATCATTAAGGACCCTCACCATCCAGGACATACCCTCTTCTCATTACTACCATCAGGGAGGAGGTACAGGAGGCCTGAAGACTCATACTCAACGGTTCACAAACTGCTTCTTCCCCTTTGCCAACAGCTTTCTGAACAATCCATGAACTTATGAACACTATCTCATTATTCCTTTTTGTTTGCACTATTTATTTCTGTAATTTGTAGATTTTTATGCCTTTGCATGGTACTGCTGTCCCAAAACAGCAAATTTCACGTCTCATGTCAGTGATAATAAATCTGATTCTGATTCTCTAGTATTTGACATTTCCTTCCTGGGAAAAAGACTATTTACCTCGTTTATGCCTCTCATAATTTTATATACTTCTATCAGGACACATCTCAGCCTCTGATGCTTCAGAGAAAACAATCCAAATTTGTCCAACATCTCTTTATAGCTAATACTCTCTAATCCAGGCAACATCTTGGTGAACCCATTCTGCACCCTCTCCAAAGCTTCCACATCCTTTCTTTAATGTGGTGATTGAATGTGCACACAATACTCCAAAAGTGGCCTAACCAAAATTTTATACAACTGCAACGTGACTTCCTAACTTTTATACTCAGCACCCCTGCTGATGAAGGCAAGTATTCCATGCATGTTCTTTACCACCCTATCTATTTGTGTTGCCACTTCCTGGGAGCTATGGACTCGTATACCCAATTCCCTCTGTACATCAAAGCTCCTGGGGCTCCTACAGTTTACTGTATACTTTTCTCTTGCATTTGACCTCCCAAAATAGAACACTTCAGACTTGTCCAGATTAAACTCCAACTGCCATTTCTCTGCCTAAGTTTCCATCTGATCTCAATCCTGCTGAATCATTTGACAATCTTCCCAACTATCCACAACTCTGCCAATTTTTGTGTCATCTGCAAACTTACTAATCAGCCCATCTACACCTTCGCTCAAATCATGTATCACAAACAACAGAGGTCCCAGCACTGATCATTGTGGAACATCACTGGTCACAGACCACCAGTCAGAATAACATCCCTCCACCACTACCCTCCTGTCATCTATGACCAAGCCAATTTTGAATCCAGTCTATCAAGTCCCCATGGATGCCATGTGGTTTAATCTTCTGGGCAGCCTACCATGAGGGACCATGTCAAAATCACTACTGAAGTCCATGTCTACAGCATCCATTGCCCTGCCCCCATCAATTATCTTCGTCACCTCCTTAAAAAAAATCAATCAAGTTTTTAAGGTGTGACCTCCCTTGCACAAAGCCATGTTGACTATGTCTATGCTTTTCCACGTGTGAATAGATCCTATCCCTAATAGCCATTTTAAATGCCTTGCCCACTCCCATGCCGGCCTGTTTGCCCTCTGCCTCCCCCACTGCTGGGGTGTGGCTGATCGCAACCTTGAGGAACAGCACCTCCTATTCTGCCTGGGCAGTCTACAACCAGATGGCATGAACATTGAATTCTCTAATTTCAGATAACCTGCTCCCTGATTTGTCACTTTTCTCTCTCTTGATTTACCCAGTTCCTCCTACACCTGCCCCCATCACCCTGTTTCAGTCTCCTCCTCCACTGTCCCCATCTGCCCACCCCACCTCCCATGCTCCACCTTTCTTTCCATCATCTTCAGCCCCTTGTTGCCTCCACCTATCACCTCCCAGCCTCTGTTACTGTCTCCTCTCTCCCCTCCTCCATCTGCATTTCACCCCTCCTTGCCTGGATCCACCTATTGCTTGCCAGCTCTTTTTCCACCCCTTCCTCTCGCCTCTTTATACTATATCTTTCAGTCCAGATGGAAGGTCTCAACCCGAAACATTGACTTCCATTTCCTTCCACAGATGCTGCCTGACCCACTGAGTTCCTCCAGCCGTTTGTTTTTCTCTTCGTTGAAGGGAAGCATGCTTATTGTGATAAGGTTACTCCTGCCCATACAGGATTTTGAAGACACCGTTTGAAAATGATTTTTCTCTTGTTTCCATCTAACATAGGATACTAGAATATAGTCTGGAGACCTCCTGTATTTTGCCTAACTGGCCATTCTTAATAAGAGTCCAGGCAGTGAAATTTTAGAGATTGTGAGATAATAATGGCAATATTTATTGTTTGAATGTGAATTTCAAGAGTAGTTTCTGGATGGTAATGAGGAATAGGCATGTTGGGCAAGAAGTTGGTGCATGGGTTGGTGGAGGAAATGATGCTGTGTGAATAAAGACTACATCAGCCTGGAGTAATGCTTCTACTGAGCCAAGTTAAAACTAAAAACAAAACTTATTATTTTGTTGCCAATCTTCAATAATGCATACCACAAAAACTGAAGTGAGGTGCTCCACACTTGCTGATGGATTTCTGAGGAGTTCTGAAATGGTCCTTGTGACTCTTGTTTACACATACAACATCTAATGCAGAGACATAAGGGACTGCAGTTGCTGGAATCCAGAGGGGGGGGGGGGGGGAAGAAACAAACTGCTGGAAGAACTCTGGGTGACGTGCAGATGGAACTAGGTGGGGGAGGGTAACAAATCTAGGTTCTAGGGAGGATTGGGGGGCGGTGGAATGGAAAAAGTGCAAAGAGAGGAGAATCTAGGTAAACTGGTAGAAGTGAGAAAGGTGCATTACCAGAAATTCATACCATTGGGTTGTAGGTTACCCAAATGGAATAGGAGTAGTTCTTGTTTGCCTTTGGCCTCATTGTGATAGTGGAGAAGGCTGTAGACAGACAGGTCCGAATGGGAAGGGGAGTTGAAGTGACAAGCAATTGGAAGCTCAAGTTGGTTGTTGTGTGCAAGGTGCAGGTGCTCTGCAAATTGGTTGCCTAGTTGTTGTTTGGTCCCGGCAATGTAGAGGAGAGCTATTTCACATGGACATCTGGGATTCCTGCAAATCGCCAGGGCCAACATGACATGTATTTTGAGCTTCCTTTTGGTGTAGAACATAGCTTCTCAAAATTGGCAATTTTCTGCCTGTTTTTCACCAGATTAATGATCACAATTGGATCGAATATCTTCATGCATCGTTGTTTTCTTTTGAATGTGCTCATTTTAGCTGTGAGTCACAGATTAATTGGAGTACCTGGTTACTGCCTTAGTTTGGATCAACTGACACAGATCTGAAATGGAAGTTAACAGTATTAAAATTTAGTGTATGAAATTTGCCCATTATGATATTACACATTTTACTACAACTTGATTTGAGTTATTTTCATGTTGTTGAAAAAAACCTTCCATTTTTAATGTTACAAAGAAAATAAGATCTGCTTAGATTGCTGAATAGTTATATCATGACACTATTTCAGCCAAGTTTAGAAGTTTGAAAGTTTCAGCTTATCAAGTTCAGATGTAATACAAAGATAGCACAAATTTGAATTGTCTTAGGAACCTTGTAATAGATGTTTTAGGAAAATTGCACTTTTTAAAAATTGTCTTGGACCTCCATTTCTCCTTGGGGAGGAAACTACAAACTATGAAAGGTTATCAGCTTAGGCAGAAAATATCAAACAGTTGTAAGCTGATGTAAGTGTGTGAAGAATGTAGGTTTTATAAAATGGCTTTTTAATTAACTTCATGAAGTCTAAATCGGTAATAGCATAGTGTAGTTAATTAGAATGAGATGGGTGTTGTGGCTTGGTGTCCAGCATTAAATGTTAACTTTGAGTACTTGATTCCTTTAATTGGCCAACTCGACCATGAAAATTATAGGAGTAAATAAAACAGAATTGAAGTATTTTTCCATTAAATTTGTTTGACTTTGTTCATAAACTCATACCAAACAGGTTATTCTATTGTTAACCATTTATTTTGTGGAAGTGATGACAGTAAGGCAGTCATGGCTGAAGGGAAGAAAAGGAGTTTACTCTTAAATGTAAATATAAAGACATATGAATGTGGACTGTTTCTCCACACAGACTGTGTAGTTACTATTGAGCAATTGAAATAGAAGAACTTTAATGTAGATTTCCTCAGTGGTCTCTAAATGAAATGCATATCTGGGTTTTGTCAGAGTCCTAGATTAAAATGTTTGTGACTAAATTTACAAAAAATACTTGAAAAAATTTTGTGTGTTCATAATCCCAAGGGCAACTTGGTCCTAATTAATACCTCTATACCTTGGTTTATGTGCAATACTAAATGTTATTTCTGGGATTAAGTGTGGTATGTCCTGTTGTTGTAGTTTTATGTTTTCTAACACCCATTTTATTGGATGCAACTTTTCTAACAAAAAATCTTTTGGAAACTTTAGAGAAGGTCTCAGTCAGGGCTGTTTTTGTGAACGTGGCCCATGTTGGCCTCCCTGCCCTCAAATCTTACAGTAATAAACCCTTTTAGAACGAGGCAGCTGGTGCTCTTGTGGATTGACATGGCTAATTGGTTTTGGCATGTCAACCCCAGGAAGCCTCATCCATCACTGTAGGGCAGGAAGTTTGGCGGTAGCAGGGGGAAAAAACATGGACTAGCGCAGATCTCTGGCTTTTGCAGTGAAGCTGATGTGATTGTCAACATGTCTTTTGACTACCATACTGTGTGAAAGTTATTTGTATAAAGGAGTTATAAAAGTTGCTATTATATTTTATTTCAGTATTTTTCAGATTGGAACTTTATATCTAAATTATTTTATGGGATGGACATCAACTCGAATATTTCAACGTTTACTAAGTATTTAGAGTTAACACTGACTAATATCTGATCTGTGGAATAATTTTTCTACTGCTTTAAGACAATTAAATAGCACTTGATTTGTAACAATTTAGGGACCATGCATTAGATTTAAATTTTGTGTACTGCAGTCTTTGAAACCAATTCATTTTTTTAATATATTGATTATTTTTTTCAGATGGTCATGTATTTAAGATTATTTTCCTAGTATACAGAACTATTTGAGCAAGGAGATATCTTGCATTGTATTACAAAATTGAAAAAAAATTAAAAAATGGCATTGGACAGAATAATCACATTTTGTATAGTGTATTTCACTCCTCCAGGACATCTAAGTGATTTGTGGAGGCTCAAAGGTGGGTCCCTCAAATACTAAATACAATAAGTGGTGGTGCTTTTTGAGAGGTGCTTACTGACCAGGGCATGTGGAGAATTCACCAATTTTATGTATGGGCAGACATCTTAAAAAAAATCTTATTTAAATGCTGATGCCTCCAACGTGGAATGAGGTATGGGGAGGCCTAGGATAAAGTGAATAATAATCTTGTGATACATTTGTAGTATTTGCACTGATAGACTGTGAATGAGTGCATGATTGCAAGCATTAGTGAGGCAGATTATTAATTCTTAAAAATATATATTCTTTTTCCATAATCAAGCTTGTGAAAATGTTGGGCAATCAAGTAGAAATGGGACAAAGTATATGGCTTCTCACCTGCAGAGTAGCAGCAGGCATGCATAGCTTATGGGCGAGTCTAGTAAATGTGCTCCATGGCCAGATGACAAGTGACTGCTCAGCTGCTTGGGATCAATGGACAAGAGATGCTGACAGGAACTGAGTGTGAAAGAAGCTCTTTTTCAGGGGTAAGGTAGAGGAAAACTGAATCAGGAGAAGCCCAAGTTTTCCATGTGAGGCCTGGATGAATGTCTTGCCTACCATTGATCCATGAGGCAGTTTAAAACATAAAAAAAAATTTTGCTGATCTTTGTCTGGCCTTGGTGCCATATTCCACTACAGATCAGGTAGGCAAATTAAAATGGTAGATCAGGAATGATAGTCTTTTTGAAGTCCAATACTTGTATTAAAAGCAGTGGAGTAGTCAGTTCTCAACTTTAAGTTTGGTGATCCTAGTTAGTTTCTGCCATTGAAATCTAGTCCATTGTGTGACTTCTAGATAAACATTATGTTGCATTATTTATATATAGTTCCAGATTGAAATGAAATTGGCATTATTATGGGAGCTTTCCCATTGGAAAGTTGAAATAAATGTCAAGGCACACTGTGACACAAATGATTAAGCCAGTGGATAAATACAAAAAGAAAGTGTTTGGGAAAATATAGAGAAAGTGATTTATGAGTGCACATTAAAATAAGGATATTAAATGCTACTTGGTGCATTCTGACAGAAACTACTCCGTGACCATGCTTAAACAGTGAATTTTTTGTTTGCATGATAGGGAGGGGAAACATTTCCCTGTAAAGATGCATCTTACTTCTTTGACATCTGAGTGCTAGATGGTAAGTGGCCAAAAGAAAAGGATTATGTTACCCAGATATGTTTAACAGCATTGATGAGTTTAACTCGTGCAACTGTTCAGTATACAGCACAGATACATTTTGTATTAAATGTTCAATCAGGCTAACATTCCCCATTATATCCGAACAATACTTCTTGGGCAACCCCTCTGGTTTTCTGGATGTCTGATGGCTAACGGGGTCAATGCGGGAACCACAGACTCTTCCACAAAGAGGGCAGGTGTTAGTTGACAGGGCAGGCAGGTGGTAGTCTGCTCTTTACACTGCTTATGTGGGGTCTCTGAGGTTCACAATACATCTTGCACAGCAGGATGTGTGAGTATCACAGGTGTGGGGCTTAAGAACCAATAAATGAATCTCCACATTGGTTTGAGCCCACTCTTGGTAATCTCTAAAGTGTTGTGATATCTGAATATCTCTGAAACACATTGTGATGAGCAGGAAGAACCTTTTCAGATGTACCTCTCTCAGCACCAGTCATAGAAATTATTAAATTGTTTACACAAATCCAAACTAGAAGAATGACACCTTGTATTCCATTTGGGTAGCCTACAACCTAATGGTACAGACAATGAATTTTCTAATTTCCAGGTAACCCACACCCCATGTTCCTTTTGCATTCCCAGGTTCTCTCTCCCATTGCTCACGTTTTCAACCCCCCACCCATTACTGAGGTGTTATAACCACCCCCCCCCCACCCCCCTCCTGGTACCACCTATCAGTCTCTGTCCTACCTCTCCCTCTCATTTGTATATACTGGCCATCTTCCCTCGACACTCTCAGGCCTGATGCAGGGTCTTGATCTGAAACATCGACCATTCCTTTGCCTCCACAGATGCGGCTTGACTTGCTGATTTCTTCCAGCAGTTTGTATTTGGCTTTAGATTCCAGCATTTGCAGTCTCTTGTGTCTCCATAGAAATTAATATTTTGCAATGTTATCAGTTTAATGAGCAATCCAAAAATCTACCACCCTTCCTGTGAAGAAACTACCCCTGATGTCCTTATTAAATCTCTCACCTCTGATCTTAAACTGTCCCCTTGTTTTTAGCGTCCCCTTCCTGGGAAAAAGACCATGTGCTTTCACCCCGTCTAGGCCCCTCATGATCTTATGTACCTTTTATCAGGTCACCCCTCAATCTCCTATGTTCAGGGAATAAAGTCCTAGCCTCTCCTTGTAACTCAGACCCTCAAATCCAGGCAACTTCTTGGAAAATCTTTTCTGCACTCTTTCTAGTTCAATAACATCTTTCCAGTTCAATAACATCTTTCCAATAACAGGGTGACCAAAACTGTACACAATACTCCAAGTGTGGCCTCACCAACGTCTTGTATAACTGCAAGATTACTTCCAAACTCCTATACTCAATGCCCTAACTGATGAAGGCCAGCGTGCTAAATGCCTTCTTCACTACCCTATCTCTCTGTGATGCCAGTTTTGGCGAACTATGCACTTGCAGTCCTAGATCCCTCTGTTCCATGACACTCCCCAGGGCCCTTCCACTCACTGTATGTCCTACCCTGGTTTGATCTCCCAAAATGCAAAACCTCACATTTATCTGGATTGAAAGCCATTTGCCAATCCTAAGCTCGCATACCTAGCTGATCAAGGTTCCTCTGTAATTTTTCATAACCTTCTACACTATCTACAACACCACCTATTTTAGTATCATCTGCAAACTTACTAATCATGACTTGTACATTCGCATCCAAATTGTTTATATAAACTGCAAACAACAACACCGACCCCTGTAGCACACCACTAGATATAGTCCTGTAGTCCGAGGAAACAATCCTCAGCCATCACCCTCTGCTTCCTACCACTGAGCCAATTATGAATCCAGTCTGCTATCTCCCCTGGATCCCATGCGATCTAACCTTCCAGACTAGCCTGCTATGTCAAAGGCCTTGCTAAAGTCCATATAGACAACATCCACTGATCTACCCTCTTGGTTACCTCCTCAAAGAACTCCCAAGAGATTTGTCAGACACAACTTCCCACGCACAAAGCCGTGCTGACAGTCCCAAATTAGACCCTGTCTCTCCAAATGTTGGTAGATCCTGGCTTTCAGAATCCCCTCCAACATCTTGGAGGCAATTTCACCCTGAAGGAACTCTACCTGTTTCCCCTTCCCCAGAATGTTAGTTGCCAGGTGGCCAGATAGGCCAGTGTCCAAGGTAAAGTCAGCACCTGTCAGATCTCAGTTGTCAGTATGCATGAGCCATTAGGATAGATGATGTGAGTCTTAAAATCATATTTGATTCCATTTTGCAGTACTCGTAATAAAGCTGCATTTGAGGAATTCATACCATCATCTTCCACCACAGCATATTATTAAAAATGCCTCCACTCTTCCAAATGGGTGACACAGGCACTACTACTATCCACTCTGAAGCAAGCTTGTATATCACTGATGTCACTCATGATAAAAGTAACAGAATTGGTGACTATATGCAGCCATAGAGAGAGAAAGAGAGAGAGGGAGGCCCTGTGAATCTTTCATTAACCTGATGGTGATCACAGTGCATATAATTTCTGCATACTCCATGATTTATAGCTGTCTGTTCTTTTATGAAGAGTATGAGATACTCATTGGAAAGTATTAATGACAATGCAAGGTACTTCCCATTGAGGAATTTTCTGTGCTCTTGTATAAAATCACAACCTGTCTAAACAATTGTTATTGCAAAATCATAAATCCAATCAGTTCCTCTTTGATTACACCACAGACCTTTGTACTGATATATATTCTGTGATAGCCTGAAGAGCTGCTTTAACGTCCAATGTAATCTTTCAGCAGCTTTCTAATGCTAGATTTTTCCTTCATGATAGAGAACCATTAGTGGTGAGGCTGCTTAAAATAGGAATTGGTGAGGGCATGACAGACTGCAGATGTGTTAAATAAAAACTTTTTTTGCCTTTGTTTATTTTTAAAAACACAGACAACTTATTTGGTCTGGAACAAAGCTAGAGGGTGCTGGAGAGATAAGTTGCTGCACTTAGTACATTATATGATACAATAAACCTCAAGGGTGAATGGGACAAATCTAAGATTCTAAGTAAGGAAATTGGAAGCATTTTGATGCAAATCTGTCAGGAATTGCTGCACTATGGAGAGGTAGCTGTGAACTGAAAAAAGTGAAATGCTAAAAATGCAAGTGAAAGCCCAGGTATCCGCAGACCAATGAGTTTGACATTGGTTTTGGAAACTCTTATTAATGATAACATTTTAGACCTTCTGGGGGGAAAAAAAGTTAACCTGGGAAAGGTAGTCACTGTGAGTTCATGAAAGAAAGATTTTGTTAGTTTACTGGTTTTGCAAATGCAACTCTGTAAAATCAGGTGGTTTATAATGCCTGGCTCAAACAGTTGTGATGCCCACAGCATCATGATTAGGCATCTATACCCACTACCTGATTTGTCTGTTGATCATCTAAGCTCTTAAAAGAGGCAATAAAAACTTAAAGCAAGTGGGGTAAAGGGTGGTGGTTGGTGTGAAGAGCAAGCAGATTATTCTCCAACCCCCTTAGGCAACCTGAGGTCACAGACCACAATTATGCACCTAGCACATTTTTTTTTCTATGACAACATTTTTGGATGTTAAAGTAATCAAAGAATGGAATTAGTAAAAGCTCAATTATTTAATGGTGCCATCGAGCAATACAGCATGGATACAGGCCCTTTGGCCCAACCAGTCCATGCCGACCACAGTGTCCACCCAGCTAGTCCCACTTTCTTGTGTTCAGCCCATATCTGTCTAAGCCCCTCCCCTCCATGTACCTAGCCAAGTGCTGCTTAAATGATACTGTTGTACCTGCCTCAACCACATCCTCTGGCAACTTGTTCCATATGCTCACCACCTTCTACGTGGAAAAGGTTGCCCTTTGGGTCCCTTTTAAATCTTTCCCCTTTCACCTAAAATCTATGTTCCCTAGTTTTGAACTCCCCTACCCTGGGGAAAAGACTTTTACTGTCCACCTTATCAATGCCTCTCATAATTTTAAACATTTCTATAAGAGCACCCTCATTCTCCTGTGTTCCAAGGAATAAAGACTTAGCCTGGCCAACTTCTCCCTATAATTCAGGCCCTCTCGTCCTTGCAACATCCTTGTAAATCTTTTTTGCACCCTTTCCAGTTTAACCACGTTTCCTATAACAGGGTGACCAAAACTGTACACTGTTCCAAGTGTAGCCTCACCAATGACTTATACAACTGCAACATAATGTCCCAACTCTGATATTCAGTGCACTGACTGATGAAGGCCAGCATGCTAAATGCCTTTTTCACCACCCTGTCTACCTGTGATCCTGCTTTCAACAAACTATGCACTTGTGCTCCAAGGTCCCTCTGTTCCATTACACTCCCTAGTGCTTACCGTTTATTGTACAAGTTCTATGCTGGTTTGACTTTCCAAAATGCATCACCTCACACTTATCTGTGTTGAAATTCATTTGCCACTCCTTGGCCCACTTCCGTAACTGATCAAGATCCCTCTGATATACGATAACCTTCTTCACTATCAACAACACCTAATTTTGTGTCATCCGCAAACTTATTGATGAAGCCTTGTGCATTCACGTCCAAATCATTTATATAAATAATGAATAACAACACCGAACCCTGCGGCACATCACTAGTCACTGGCCTTAATTCCGAGAAACAACCTTCAACCACCACCCCCTGCTTCCTACCTTCGAGCCAATTTTGAATCCACTTAACTAGCTCTCCCTGGATTCCATCGGACCTAACCTTCCAAACCAGCCTACCATGCGGGACTTTGTTGAAGGCCTTGCGAAGCTCCAAATAGACAACATCCACTGCCCTACGCTCATCTACCTTTTAGGTTACCTCTTCAAAAAAACTAAAAGTTTCGTCAAGCACGACTTTTCATGCACAAAGCCATGCTGACTCCTCCTAATCAGACTCTGTCTCTCCAAATGCTGGTAGATGCTGTCCCTTAGAATTCCCTCCAGTAACTTCCCCTGATGTTAGGCTAACCGGCCTGTAGTTCCCTGGCTTGTCCTCCTTAAACAGCCGAGCAGCATTAGCCACCTTCTAATCTTCAGGAGCTTCACCAGTGGCTAATGATGAAGCAAATATCTCTGAAAAGGCCTCTGCAATTTCTTCTCTGGCCTCCCACAAAGTCCTACGATGCACTTGTTCAGGCCCTGGGGATTTATCCATCTGAATGCACTGTAAGGCTGCAAATTCCTCCGCCCTGGTAATACAAATGTCCTCCAAGACATCTCCACTAGTTTCCCTTATCTCTTGAGCAACCATGATTTTCTCCTCAGTAAACACTGAGGAGAAATATTCGTTAAAAATCCCACCCATCTCCTGCGGCTCGAGACCTAGGCAGCCCTGCTAATCTCGAGGGGGACCTACTCTCTCCCTGGCCACCCTTTTACCCTTAACATAACTGTAGAACCTCTTGGGATTTTCCTTAACGTTACATGCCAGATCCATCTCATACCCTCTCCTTTGCCCTCCTGATTTCCCTCTTAAGAGTGCAGTTCTGGTCACCTAACTATAGGAAGGATATCAGTAAGATTGAAAGAGTGCAGAGAAGATTTACTAGAATGTTGCCGTGTCTTCAGGAGTTGAGTTACAGAGAAAGATCGAACAGGTTAAGACTTTATTCCTTGGAGCGTAGAAGAATGAGGGGAGATTTGATAGAGGTTTACAAAATTTTGAGGGGTATAGACAAAGTTAATGCGAGTAGGCTCTTGCCACTTAGATTAGGAGAGATAAGTATGAGAAGACATGGCTTTAGGGTGAAAGGGGAACGGTTTAGGAGGAACATTAGGGGGAACTTCACTCAAAGGGTGGTGGGAGTGTGGAACAGGCTGCCATCTTGATGTAGTAAATGTGGGCTCACTCTTAAGTTTTAAGAATAAATTGGACAGATACATGGACGGGAGAGGTCTGGAGGGTTATGGACTGGGTGCAGGTAAATGGGACTAGTGGAATACAGTTTTGGCACAGACTAGAAGGGCCAAATGGCCTGTTTTCTGTGCTGTAGTGCTCTATGGTTCTAAGAGTATTCTTAAATCTTTTTATAGTCATCAAGAGATTCACTTGTCTCCAACCTCCTAAACACAATGTATGCTTCCTCCTTTTTCTTGACCAGAGCCTCAATATCTCTCATCAGCTGAGGCTCCCTAAACTTGCCAGGTTTATCCTTCACCTTAACAGGAACATGCTGCTCCTGGACTCTTGATATCACACTCTTAAAAGTCTCCCACTTCCCATTTGTTCCTTTCCCATCAAACAGGCTCACCCAATTGACCTCTGCTAGATCCTGCCTAAGTCCCCCAAAATTAGCCCTGCCCCAGTTTAGGACCCCAATCTGTGGACCTGTCCTATCCTTTTCCATCACTATCTTAAAACTAATAGATTGATGGTCAGTAGAGCCAAAGTGCTCCCTGACTGCCACTTCCACTACTTGCCCTACCTTGTTCCCTAAGAGAAGGTCCAATAATGCACCCTTCCGAGTTGGATCCTCTATCTATTGACTCAGGAAAATTTTCCTGGACACATTTCACAAATTCCACTCTATCCGGGCCATTAATGCTCTGGGTAGTCCAGTCAATACTGGGGAGATTAAATTCTCCCACTAATATAATCCTATTCTTACAACTATGAGCAATTTGTCTGCTTACCTGCTTCTCAAGTTCCAACTGACTATTGGGGGGGGATCTATAATACAGCCCCACTAGAGTGACCCTCCCCTTCTTGTTTGAGTTCTATCCATGTGGCCTCACTGGATAATCCCCCAAGAATGCCATCTCTGAGCACTGCTGTTACGTCCTCCCTTATCAAAAAGGCAACACCAGCTCCTCGCTTTCCTGTATCTCTGTCATGAGGTACAAGAAGCCAAATGCTGTTCTCCAACTTTGTTTCTTACGTGATACTCCTAAGCAGAAATTGGTCAAGTGTAATTTTTAAGTCCTGCTGAGAATTTGCATTCAAGCTATAACATAGTAATTTGGTGCATCTATTTTTATACTCTAAGAAATGAGTAGTTTAACTGGTATGTTTTCTTTAATAATGTAACAAAAGTGCTTATAGAAGGAAGGAAATGGATGTCATAGAGTGATAGAAACAGGCTGACCATCATGCCTATCTATACTAATTCCATATGCCTGCTTTAATTTTATAACCCTCCATGCCTTGCTCATTCAATTACCTGTCCAGATGCCTCTTAAATGATCTTACTGTTCTTGCCTCCACCGTCTCCTTTGGCAGCTCATTCCAATATGAAGTACACTGAGTGTGAAAAATTTACCCCTCAGATCCCCTTTAAACCTCCACCTATTCACCTTTGTACCTGTACCCTCTAGTTTTAGACATCCCTGCCATGGGAAACAGACTCTGTCTATCCATAATTGTATATACCTCTAATATGTCACCTCTCAGCCTCCTTTGCTCCAATATTTCCCTATAACTCAAGCTGTCCAATCCAGGCAGTACCTTTGTGAATCTTTTCAACACTCTCTCTAGCTTACTTACATCTCTCCTATACTGTGGCAATCACAACTGCACACAATTCTCCCAAGTGCAACCTAATGAATGTTTTGTGTCACTCTAACATGATGTTCTAAACCTTGTACGCATTGCCTTAGCTGATGAAGGAAAGCATGCCTTATGCTGCCTTTACCACCCAGTCTACCTGTGTGGCCACTTTCAGGGAACGATGTACTTTTACCCTTGGGTGTCTCTGGTCAACAACACTCCCCAGCGCCCTGCCATTCACTCTGTATGCCCTGCCCTGGTTTAGCTTCCCAAGATGCATCACTTAACAGTCACCTGAGTTAATTTTCATCTGCTATTCCTTTGTTCACTTTCCCAGTTGATCAGTACCCTGCTGTAACCTTGGATGACCTTCTTCCCTGTCCACCACTCCACCAATTTTGGTGTCATCCACAAACTTGCTAATTATGCCACCTATGTTCTCATCCAAATCATTCATATGTCTGACGAACAACAGCGGATCCTACACGTGTACCTGTGGCACACTTGATCACGGGTCTCCAGTCTGAAAGACAACCCTCCACTACCACCCTCTGGTCACCTCTTCAAAAAAAAAACTCAGTTAAATGTGTAAGGCGTGTTTTCCCATGCACAACGCCATGCTGATGATCCCTAGTCAGTCCGTGCCTTTCCAAATGCAAATAAATCTCTAAGAATCCCTTACAATAACTTTCCCACCACTGATGTAAGTACACTGGCCTGTAGTTTCTTGGCTTACCCCTGCTGTCCTCCTTAAATTAAAGGTACAATGTTAGCTGTCTTCTGGCACCTTACCTGTGGTTGAAGTTGCAAAAATCTCTGTGATGGCCCCAACAATACTGCCCTTGCTCCCATATCACCCTAGGATACACCTGGCCTGGCCCTGGGGATTTATCCACTTTTATGTGTTTCAGGACCTCCGACACCACGTCCTTCATAATGTTGGTATGCTCCAAAATATCACTGTTCCCTCCCCTGAATACACTAGCTTCCATGTCCTTCTCCATAGTAAATACAGATGAGAAGTATTCATTTAAGACCTCACCCATTTCCCGTGGCTCCACACACACACTACCACTTTAATCTTTAAGGGGACCTACTCTCTCCATAGCTACCCTTTTTACCCTTTAATATGCTTGTAGAATTAGAATTCTCCTTTATCTTTTAGCTTTTAGGGTTCTCCTTTATCTTATCTTCCAGGGATATCTCATGGCCCCTTTTTGCCCTAACTTCCTTTTTAGTGTACTCTTATAACTTGTACTCTTCAAAGGACTTGCTTGGCACTAGCTACCTATGCCTCGTATAGGTCTCTTATTTTCCTGACCAGACCCTCAACATCAATTGTCACTCAGGGTTCCCTCATCTTGCCAGGAACATGCTGGCCCTAACTCTTCCTCTTTCACTTTTAAAAGCCTCCCATGTGCCAGATGTCCCTGTACCTGCAAACAGCCTCTCCCAATGAACTTTTGTGAGTTCCTGTCTGATGCCTTTAAAAGTAACCTCCCAATTTAGGCCTTTAACTTGAGAACCATTCCTATATCTTCCATAACTATTTTGAAACTAATAGAGATTTAATTTAACTAATAGTTTCTGGTCTTTAAAGTGTTCCCCCCACCTACATAACAACCACTTGCCTTGTCTCATTTCCTAAGAGGAGATCAAGTGTAGCTCCTTCTCTGGTAGGGCCATCTGCAAATTGTTTCAGGAAACTTTCCTGGTTACACTTAGCAAATTCTGCATCCTAGTCCCTTGGTGCTGAAGCTGTCCCAATCAATAATAGGGAAGCTAAAATCACCTACTATAACTACCCTATTATTCCTAGACCCATCTGTGATTTTTCTACATATACTTGTCCTTGCTGGGTTACGACTGGGTTCCATTCCTGAGGACCATTTGTAACCTGAACAGTTCGCATGTCAGAAATGTGGCTGCGATCAGAGTTCCCAAAGTCCTGAAGATGCCTGCAGTCCTGCAGCAGCCAGCAAATCCATCCCACCAGTCTCCCAAAAGTTGCTTCGTATAAGTCTGGCATTTGTAAGCTGGAAAGCACCTGTATACTCTAATTCCTGCTGACTTATTGGAGGGTCTAAAATATAATCCCATCAAAATGGTTCCTCCTACTCTCATTTCTAAATACTGCTCATATTGCCTTGTTGGACAATCCCCCCGTGATATCTTCTCTGAGTACTACTGTGATGTTCTCCCCGGTCTATAGTACAACTCCCCCTCTCTTGTATCTATCCTCTGTCACACTAAAAGCATCAGTACCCTGGAACATCGAGCTGCTATTCCTGCCCATCCCTCAATCATATTTCTGTAATAGCTATGGTATCACAATCCCATGTTCTGATCTATGCTTTGAGTTCATCTGCCTTGCTTTTGAAGTAAATGTAGTTAAGTTGATTAGACCTTTCACGCTCCCTGCCCTGCCCCTGCCTGCCTGCCTACTGGACTTGCTTGCTTTAACCTCTATTTGCTTCATCTTTCTCATCTGATACTCTACTATTTTAGGTCCCACCCTCTGCCAGACTAGTTTAAACCCTTTTGACTAGCACTAGCAAACCTCCCTGCAAGGATATTGGCCCCCATCCAGTTCATATGCAACTGTTCCCTCTTGTACAGGTCACCTCTTTTCTAGAAGAGATCCCAATGGTCCATGTAGCTGAAACCCTCTGACCTGCACCAGTTCTTCAGCTATGCATTCATTTGCCTTATCCTCACTAGCATGTGACATAAGCAGTAATCCTGAGATTTCAAACCTAGAGGTGTTGCTCTTTAACCTTCCACCAAGTTCCTTATATTCACTTTGTAGGACTTCATTCTCTCTTCCTGACTATGCAATTGATACCGAAAGGGCCACAATGTCTGGCTGCTTACCTTGCCCTTTCAGAATGTCCTATGCCAGCTCAGAGAAGTGGATGTGCTAATGCTTGGATTTTAGCAAGGTCTTAGATGTGGTGCCTCTGGTAAGTTTAGTACTGAAAATAAGAAGGAAGAATTAGTGGCAAGATTTTAATAATGAATATGTAATTGGCTGTTAAAATTTTAAAGGGTTGTGGTGCAGGAGCTGGCAGTAGTCTTGATGAATGTTACAAGCAAAGTCTGTTTGGAGCCACTCTTATTTAATATTCCAATAAAAGCTTTTGAGCAAGGAATTACAAGCATGTTTAAATGATCAGATATTAAACTAATGAAGGTGGTAGGTTGCAAAACTAAATGGAGTAAGGATGATTTGAAAATACATAGAGACTAAGTGCTCAAGATATTTAAATAGGGAAAAAATAATGTTGAAAGCAACTAAGGTTTTGGGAGCTGTGATTGACTGTGCCTGGAAAATCAAATTATATGGCGGTTGTATTAAAGTGGCAATATTGAGCTGAAATACCTGGATAACTGTCACTTTCTAAGATCCAAAGTTAAAAATCTAGTTAATATGTTCTGCAACTTTTGATCTTCCACTATAAGTTAATATACCTTGCAACCTTCTGAGAAATGTTTATTTCATGTTCTGTCTGCTCATCACGCTGATGACTTTTCCAGTTCAGTACAATAGTATCTGCAGTGGATTAATACCAAACTTCAGCTTTGGAACAGCTCAAGAATTTGTTCCTGTATTTTCCTCTTAATGTTAATATTACATTGATCTAAATTTGCTAGAAGTGCATTTGATGGTTTTGTTGAAAATATATTTCCTTCAGTTGAAGTGGTACTTCTTTTTCCTGTGCTGAGGAAAACTGTATGATAGTAAAATGTAATGTATTTTTTTAATAATGGTGAAATTGACCACTGTATTTGTGTTATACTACCATGAGTGATTCACAGACTGCTACCTATGATGTTTAAATTGAATGGGTGTCATTTTGAGCACCATATTGCCGTTGTGCATTTTGAGGCCATAGAAGTTGATTTTAACTCCCCCAATCTTGCAGGTCAGTCCATAGACATGTGCAAAAGAAATAAGGACCATGTTGCAAATGTTAGAATCACAATTTAACAGTTTGACCTGATGCAGGTCGTGCCTAATTACTATTTGCAATTCATGTTTGTTGCGTTGAACCAGCAACAACCACATTCTTAATTGCATTAGAACATTTCCATGGTGTACAATTTCTGAAGGTGCTTGCAGCAACTGAAGCTCGCTAGTGCTGATTGAAGGCATGCCAACACCTCCTAAAGGAAGCTGCTTATTGCCTTCAACTGCTGCTGGTAGTTATTACAGAGGCTTTGTGAAATTTGGACCAAGCTATAGAGCATAGAAGAAAGTCACCTGGATTTTCTTACATGGCTCTGCATGCCTTAAGGGCAGAAAAGGGGAAAGAGACCCTTTATGTACAGGTAAATCAAGTATCAGTAGCAGGAGGTGAGTTTTTAAAAAAAAAATCAAAATCAGGGTTGAACCATTTGAAACTAGGATATCATGTTGGAAAGTTTTCTCACTTGTGTTCTAAGTTAGTGCAGATATCATTACACTACATTTCCCAGCAACAGCACCACTAGCCTTACATAATTCTCCGTACAGTAAACCCCTTTCACTCGCTTAACAATGTCTGTTAATTGAGATTTAGACGTAATGCTCATGTGTCCCACTGTACCCTCGCGCTCTAACCACTACACCAGCATGTACCCATGTCTCACAGCTTTTACATGTTATCAGCTATGCAACTAGCAGATACATTTACCAGATATATTGCAATACCCAAAGGTACACCTCTGGAGAGATGAATGGTACAGTTTCTGTCAGCAGCAAGAGATTAGCAGTTATCAACATCATGTCCATTAGGTCAGCAGCCTAGAGGAGAAAATGCTGATGTTGGAGTGGCTGCAACAAAACCCATGTAATAACACCCAGAAAAGAAGAATGGAATTGAACAGGCCAACATGGATTTATGAAAAGAAAATCAATTTTGAGTGATCTTTTGGAGTTCTTTGATTCTGTAACTGGTAGAATAGGTCAGAGGGAGAAATAAGCTTCATTTGGTCGTACTTGGTCAAGGCACTGGGAACTGGTAAACTGAAGGAGCCTGCATAAAAAAGAATAAGCTTCATATCTGATTTGAAATTGAAAGTTATGAAGTTTGTACAATAACACAAGAATTGCCATGTTCAGAAAGACTTCGACATCAATGGAAAAATAAATACAATTGAAAGTGTAATAAAGATAAATTGCAAAAGATATCAAAATATATCTGGCCTTGTGTGGAAACTGTACGTTCAACTAGTCTCTGTGTCACATGAAATGATGAGTTTGTGGAACCAGTGCCAACTAGCTTATTCATTCAAACTTTTGGTAACCTGAGTACAGATGTAAGACCTTCATGTGAAGAAAGAGATTTTCCTTGTGGAATCAAGAATATCCGTAGATTATGAGAATTAAATGACTGATAGATTTTCAAGGGTTTGTCATTAGAATGAAAAGTAATAGTAGTTGCAAGCTTGTGCACTTCACAAATATGGATGAGTATGTCTTCAACCTGCTGAAGATAAAAAGTTCAGGGCACAAGAAAAGATACTTGCATCTTTTGTTGATGAAATGAAGTGAAAGCTTTTGATTATTTTCCAAAGGATGATTTTGCCAAAAGAGAGATTATCTAACAGCATTGTGCTGTGGGTATATGATAAAGGAGGAATGGAAGTGTGAGTGAGAATTCTGAGATATAGAAAGCCAGGGGCAAATGAAAAAAAGTCTTTTTGATTCATTTAGTGGAAAATGACACAATTTTGACTAGAAGCTTTTGGAGGATTAAAACACTGATGTAGCCATTATTCTCAGGGGTATGAGAGGAACTTTACAGTTAGTTATGGGAATCAACAGTCTTTAAGAGTGCATGAGGAAGAAATCTGTGGATTAACTATCGAGAAGTTAACATGTCTTCATGCTCAAAGAAAACCAAAGGTGGTGAGAGCTTCAAATAATTTGCAACTGGATTAAGGATTCTTGGGATAGCAATGATTTATTTTAAATTATTAGATTCTTTAAGAAGGCATGCATTTCAAATTAACCTGATGGTGCACAGATTAATATGGTTCTTCTTGAGTCTGGGTCTTGGTCTGAGTCACAAACTAATGAGTAAACAAAAATATGTATGTAGCTATGACGATCACCTATCTCAATAGGACCTGTCATGTTTGAAGAAGACAGTGATGGTTTGTTAGAGCTTTAGTGTTTTAAGTAATACATATAGCCTACTATTTTTCTCATTTTAAAATGTGCTCAAATATTGTTCATGGTGCTAATGTTGATATTTGTACTTCCATGTTTATTTCAGTTAATAAACAGGTTTTCAAAATTTGAGTAGGTTTTTTTTTATTATTATTGAGCTAATAATTATTTGGACTGATGAGTTTTAAACCAAAGGAAGGTGATTTTCCAAATTTGAAATCTCCAAAAAGTGGAGTAGATTAGTGGGTGGTGGGAGAAATAGTGGGGAGAAATCATTCACAGGTACACAGCTTGGCCAGAGTGGAGAGGAAGATTTTATATTGAGACCTTTTATATACCCTGGCCATGCTTGAAAGGTGGAACAAATTGGGGCAGATGACACAGCAGTGCTAAACGATAAAGTGATAAAAAGAAAGATAAAACAACAGAAATAAAGGCAAACATAATTGTAAAAATGAGTACCTGATTAATCATCATCTATATTAATAACACTATATTATTGTTAGGATTTATTGCTTTGCAGAGGATTAATCAACACCATTGACAGTTGGTGACAGTTTTAGAAGATACAGGCATAAATGTTCAATATTGCAAGTAATTGGGATAAATCAGAATATCAAAAGTTTCTGTATAAAGTCTTGCAATGGCTATGCATTAAGGGTTAATCTTTGTAAAATTTAGTTATTGGAGGAGGTGCAGAGCTGCTTTATTTCTCTGTCACGTTTCAATTTCTGTGCTCTGCTTACCAACACAATAATGAATTCTTTCATTTTGGTTTCTGTTCTGCATGTGTAGTACAAAAGGCTTGTTAGGCCAATCTTATTTATTTCTCCATTTTCTTTCCCCCTCTCACCATTTTCTTTCCCCCCTCTCCATTTTATCACACTGTTGTTCTGCATTTTAAAATTTCCAGATTCTCCTCGGTGGTGGTGGTTGGGGGGGTGGGGTGGATGGTGGGATGCGAGGGAAGGAGGAAGAGTAAATGCAAAAAAAGGCCAGCATTGTTATTAGTCGTCCAAAATTCCCACCC